>NW_003314265.1:2773971-2791399 GCF_000143415.4 Selaginella moellendorffii | reverse complement strand
AAGAATCCAACGTCCCCGCACTGAGCCTGTCTTATTCTATATCTGAGCACTCACAACATAAATGAGTAATCCCAAACACTCATAATATAGATTTAAATTTATGAAAGAATCATTAATTATGAGAATTAACATTTTAAAGTGTTAAAGCAATCTCTATGTATAGATAAATTTATATCATTGATAAGAAAATTGTAAATAGAGAATATTCATGTATAGTTTTCAACCATCTAAAGAGTTCCTAGTATGTGAGTTGGAGGAGCGACCAAGCAATCAAGAGGGCTTCCTGCTACCGTACACACGTCCTTCTCGATGTGGTGGAACTCAACCTCACGTTGATATTGTGGTGGCAGACTTTCGGTTCTTGACTGGCAGCGTGCCTCAGCAGCACGGCCCGTGGTACTTCTGCACCTACACTCGATGGTCAGCTCAATGTTTAGCCTGGTCGCATAAGCCGCCATGATCTCGTGGGTCCACCGCCCGACCTGACGCTAGATCGAGTTGAGCTTATCCGAGACGTTGAGCCTGTCCTTCTGGACACCTGATCCGCGAAGTCGATCTTGGTGTTGTGAGGCTTCGTCGCCAGAGCCTTGCACCTGTAGAGAGTCGATTGAGTCTGGCACGCCGCCAGGAGCATCGCCCACGCCCGGCTCGAAAGGCATGCTGTCCTCGGCCCGGCCGAGCAGCCCCTTCCGGCGCAGGCAGTCGTAGTGAGCCAGCGCCGGGCTTACGCCATGATAGATGTTGGCGAAGTTAAAGACCTGCTGCGTCTCAGGTGGATGACGCTTGATCACTTCCATCATTATCATCCAGTTCTCGCTGAGAGGAGAGTCCGCCACCGTGTTAACAAGTTTGCGGCGTTTGAGAGGCGGATGGTCACAGTAATGATCCACCGCCGCCGGCGCCGTCCTCTTGTTTCCAGGCAGCGGGTAGAATAGCCCTGTCAAGGAAACGAGTTAGCCGATTCCACAGAAATCACGAAATAAACTTACTGTCAGGGAGAGTAAGTTTGAGATGATCGAGAGGCGGATGATCACAGGAATGATCCACCGGTGCCTTCCTACCACGACCACCAATCTCTAGCCCTGTTTACAAGTAAAAGAGTTAGCCGATCCCATAGAAATCACGAAACAATCTTACTGTCAGGGAGAGTAAGTTTGCGGTGATCAAGAGGCGGATGATCACAGTCATGATCCACCGCCGCCGGTGCCTTCCTCTTATTTCCAAGCAGCTCTACTGCACCACGATCGTCCAACTCCCCAGTTTAGTGAGCCGACCACACCGAAATCACGAAATAAGCTTACCGTTAGGGAGAGTAAGTTTGCCGCGATCGAGAGGCGGATGATCACAGACCGCCGGCGGCGCCTTCCTCTTGTTTCCAAGCACTGCGTTATGATCATCGAACTCCGGGTATAACAACCCTGCTTACAAGAAAAAGAGTTAGCGGAAAACAAGCGACGAGACCTTGGAAACCTTGACCCAGCTCTTGGAAACCTTGACCCAGCTCGGGCTTCCGGGCGAACTCCTGTAGCTCCACCACCTTTTCATCATCAGAGCGTAGGATTTGCTGCCGCTTGGGCGGTTCGACGCTGCAAAGCTGTTCGAGGGATGAACCGTGCTGTACCAAAGAGAGCATCAACAATAAAGGAAAAAGGAAGGGGAAAATGAGAGAGGAAAAGGAGAAACGCCAGCCATACCTTTTCCTGTGCAGCTTCGATTTCCTGAGCCTAAAAGCAGGAATCAGAGATTGAGAAGAAGCCCCAAAACTCACCTCAATTAGAGCATCTAAATTGCTCGGGAGCTCGTCCTTGACATTCCATTCACTGCATACAAAGTTGAAGGCAAGCACGATTTCCGAATCTGTAATAGCTCAAACAACATCTTGGAAAGAAAGAGAGAGAGCGCTCGCTAGAAACAAGCAAATACCCAAATCATAACCTAGTTAAGAAAATGGCTAGTAAGGTTTAGGTAACCCTTTACGGTTCCTTTTAATTTTCAACCATAATTAACAGGATTTCAACCACTGAGGCCATAAGTTAAGACCGCTCGCAGGAGTAACGGGGAGTGAAGCCCTTGGATTTACCACGCTGCCAGCAGTACGTGGAAGTGTGCCCATGAAGTTGACGAACCTTTCCATGGCTGGAGCATTCTTCCACAAGTAGTAGGACTCATCACACACCACCCCATTGAAATAGTAGTTTGCGCACCACCTTAGAATGTTAAGATACGATGACTACATTGTCATGCCCATCTCAACACTAGATTCCAACTTTTTTGATGTCCCTAATTGCTTCAGCAGATGCAAAAGAAATCTCTCCAGCACTCTTGTGTTGACATGCCCATTGCAGTCGATTATAAACTCCCCTGCCTCACTGAAAACCTCCATGTACGTTTGCTGGAGCTTGTCGATGCCATTGTTTCGGATTGTGAGCGCCTCCAGGCCGGGCAGGAAATCGTTCCCCAGAAGGAAGCACAGGAACACGAGATCCCTCATGGTGGACCGCAGCCGCACGGAGCACGGCTCTTCCATCTGCACCTCGAAATCACGCACGAGCGTCTCGATGCTGATGAGCTTGTAAATCATAATTCCGTCCTTCGGCGTCTGGCGGACGATGTTGATCTTCCTGGAGAGCGGGCTAGCGAGAGCCAGCATGATCAAGTCGGCGTCGCGTCCAACCACGCAGTGGAAGTCGTGGGCGTTGAACGGCAGAGCCCGTATGTGGTTGAAGATCTTGAGCTCGCCCTCCCCGTCCTCCTCGGACGTGGAAACGATCCACTGGAGCCTCGAGCTAGTCATTGATCTCCTCCGGCGATGATCATATGAACTTGACAGCATCATGCTTGCCACAAATCGTCGCAGTTCACTCTCCAGCCCGTTCATGAAAGGCGTTCCATGGCGGACCATCGCCATCTTGGCCTTGCGATTGCGTGGGATGAGATCACCTGTCTGACCTTTGGTGGAATCGAGCTCATCCTCCGAGGAGGACAAGGAGGAGAGAGAAGCATCGCGATTGTAGCGACACGGCTTCTTGAAGAGCTTGCTGAAGAGCTTGGGGGTGGGAGGCCTTCCATCCAGGGCTAGGAAGACGAGCTTGGTCGGAGCCACCATGGCGACGAGCTTGCGGAGCGAGTCGAGGAACTCTTGGTAAAAAGTGGCGAAGGTGGGCGGGCAATCGTGGCTTTCCAGGATGACCCAGATGATGGTGTTGAGGTCCACGTACAAGTTCGCGTTGTCGTAGCGAAGAATATTGTTCTTGGCACCATCAATCGCGTCCCTCACGCACCGAGGATGCTTGGATACGAGCCAGGCGAAAAACCCAGGAACTCCCATGATCGATTGGTCTTGCTTGATCGCTCTTGGAGAGGATGGAAAGTGATAAACCCTCACAAGCATTTTCGCTGCTATATAGTCGCGAGGGAAAAGGTAATTACTTGTATCTTAGATTAAAATGTGGTTAGATAAATACTTTTAGCTAGTAAAGTTTGTTAAATATATTACTTATCTCTTTCATTAGGTTTTGAGCATACGTAGACAAAGGTCATTCCTTTGTCACCCCCAAAATCTTCCAAGCCGAGAGACCAGTTGCGCTCGTCAATGGGCAGTGAATCTGGAGTTACTCCCTCAATCGTTTCCATTACGGCTTTCTCAGTGCCAGGCTTGGCTGAGAAGAAAATACACAGAGAGTGAGCTTATCCCGTTTAGAGCTCAAAACATACCCAAGGCGTATAGAAGGATGGACCATTTCAATCCTGGTTCCAGCAACGCCGGCATTCGTATTTCAGGGTGGCCGTAGGTGATCTGCAGTGAGAATGGTTATAGATCAGGAACTATAGAAGTTTTCTTTCTTCTTACCAGCATAAACACTCCTTGTGGTCTCAAAATCCTGCAAGAGAGAGAGCATGAACTAAATCAGTAGTAGTACACACAAAACCTGTAAGTCTCTCTTAGCATTTGTAGAACGCCTTCTGCCGGATCAACTCCACACTGAAAGAAGGAACGCAAATTGCACTAGACAAGGATGTTTTTGGTGACACAAGCACTTACTAGCATGGCGTCGGCCAGGCCTGAAAAACAAAGAGAAAGAAAATGTAAGAGGAGACTCTTGAGAGTAAACTATTACTTTGTTACCTTTGTCAATGACCGCATCAAAGGAACAGTCTTGAAACGCACTCATGTCCCGTGAATCTATTGCCACGTCTTAAGTTTCGTCAAGGAAGATATGGCTGCTGCAAAGAAGTAACATCACCAAGCCCAAGGATACAAGAGAGCTGAGGAACGTGAGCATATCTAGCTTTGAAGTTGTCAATCACCACCGAAGATAGATCGGTGTTGACGATTTCCTGGTAGCCATCTTCCACCATATCGTTAGACATTGCTGTTTTACATCACTGGAATTAGTATTCTTTTCTATGGCATCGCTCACTGAGATCTTGGTACCTGAATTGCCACACCCAGCCATCAAAACCCGGGAAGATTTGGGGATGTGCTTACGGACAATCGGCTCGAATCTGGAGTAATCCGAGAACCAATCGAGCGTAGCATCGGGTTGCTCCGCGTAGCGCTTGTCCCAGTAGGATATCTCGCCATAGCCGCCGGGCTCTGGCGCTGAAGGAGCAAGGAAGAAGGCGGGGTAGCTACAAGCTCCAAATATTTCGAGAATTTCTTACCAGGGAATTTCACCGCTGAGAATGGAGGCACCGAGGAGCTGATCTTCGCAAAGCACCGGACATGGATTCGCGATCGCACCCTCGCCTCGACGTTGCCGCAGTAAGCAATGCGCGCCGAGAGCATTTGGCTCAAACCCTAGATAAACCCCTCCAGAATAGCCATTGCCAGGTGAGGGTTCTTGCGCTCCTCGATCCTACGCCGCGAAGGTCCTTCGCAGGTGGGCACGAAATGGTTCCGATCGATTCCTCCAGTGCGATGGGATTTTCCGAGATCTCGATGAATCCGTGTAGCAGGCTGGCGAGGGAGGCGCATGGCGAGGCCATAACCGGCGCACATCCTCCTCCCGGCGGAGAATGGGATGATCTGAAAGTGCTGGCCCCCCGGGCGAGATGTTGGAGGAATCGCTGGGGCTGGAATTCGTGGGGGCTTGTCCAGTGCTTTGGATCGTTCGCCGCCCAGCGATTGACGAGGAGTTTGCATTTGTCGGGGATTATGGTGGCATGGCCATCGCCGAGCTCCACGGGGCGGATGTTGTTTCCAGCGGCACCGCCGGGTGGGAATGGAAGGTTTTGAGACCGTGTTCTTCCACTTCGGACATGTACCACTCGATCAACTTCATGGAGGTTTTGAATCCGGCACCCACCATATCCTGGAAGAAAGTTCGATGGATCGTCACATCGCAGAGAAGAGGATCGAGAAGGATGGTGATCAGGAGGCCGATGATCTCTTGGTCCGAGAGCTTGTCGCTCTCGTCCAGGGAGATGAGAACGTCCACAAAGTCGCGGCATTGTGGACGTTGTGGGTTGATCGTCGGACTTGATCGTCGAGCAGCGCCTTATGATCTCTCCCCTCATCTTGGCGTAGACGCCCATGCAGTCGAGCGACGGGATGAGCTCGCCAATGTTAAGGTTGATCGCCTGCCCGGCCAGGTTGTTGATCGTCGCCACCAGCTCGGGGCACTCCTCGCTGAAGAGCGTCAGGTACAGCGACCCCGACGGGTATCTGGCGAAGATTGTCGGCAAGTTCACGGGCTCGCTGCACCGCGATCGATCGAGGATGGCGTCCATGGCGGCCTGGAGCTGCGATCGGCGGTAGGGGGCGCTGGTGGCGAGCATGGCGTTGCTGAAGAGGTTCGTGGCGCAGATCTTGCGCATGAGCTTCCACTCGGGCCCCGGTCCAGAGCAAAGATCCCACCACCGGGAAGGAGATTGGACAGGGCGGGAGTCTGGACGATCTCCTTGCGAGCAGTGACTTGATGATCGCCGCGGTCGCGAGCAAGCACACGAGGATCGCTATAGTGAGTCCCATGAGACTGGGAGTCGAAACTTCCTAGAGCTTTTAGTGTGTTCTCCAATCAAAGCTTTCCCTCGCAGCTTTGACACTATACGAAACTTTTGACTTTGTGTGAGAGAAATTCTGTCTGTCTCCAGTAAAAACTGGCTCGCCCTAATTTCATTGTGGCGGGAGACCCCCACGAGCCCTAGCCGGTGTTCTTCGTGCCCCGCCATGGGCGACGCGCATCAGTTCAACAACATCCTCCTCGGAGGCCGCGGTGGAGCGGTGAGTTGATCCTTGTGGTTCTTTCTCTTGTTGGTAGCGCCGCACAGGAGAGATTTCTTTGCGTTTGAGCTCGTTGCTAGGGTTTAAGTGCTCACTGATCGGTGCTGCAGAATCCCGGGCAGCTCAAGATCAGCTCCAAAGGCTTCTCCTGGCGGAAATCCGGCGGAGGCAAAGTGGTAGATGTGGCCAAGGACGATGTCAAGAGCGTGAGTTGGACGAGGGTTTCTAGGAGCTACCAGATGAGCATTAGGCTCAAGGCCGGCTCCAATGTGAAGTTTACTGGGTTTCGCGAGCAGGTGAATCTCAAAGCTATCTGTGACCTTGCGATTGATTTCTTTTGTTTTTGTTTCTCTGTTCTTTAGGACGTTTCTAGCTTGAACACCTTCATAACCTCGAATATTGGAGTTACTCCTCAGGATAAGCCTTTGGCTGTGAGTGGACGTAACTGGGGAGAAGCTGAACTGGAAGGTGACTTCGATCGCGTGTTTGTGCTGTGCAAAACTTGTTTTTTTGTTGTCCAGGAAACACTCTATCGTTCGTCGTCGGAGGAAAGCCGGCGTTTGAGATATGCGTTGCCGATATCTCCAACACACAAGTGCAGGGAAAGAATGACGTTCAGATGGAGTTTCATGTGGATGACACAGCCAATGAGGTAGGAATCTTCAATTAGGCGATTTTGTTTGTCAATAAGCTCTCTATATGCAGAAAGACACTTTGATGGAGATGAGTTTTCACGTTCCAAGTACTAATACCACGTTTGTTGGTGACGAGGAACGTGCATCTGCGCAGGTGTGTTTTGAGTTGGGATTTTGCTGTCGTTGATTTAGTTTGCGCAGGTCTTTTGCGATAAGATTCTTTCGATGGCGGATGTTGGTCCAGCTGGTGGAGAAGCCGTCGCGGCATTTGAAACTGTCAATGTTCTCACTCCAAGGTACGTATTTCACTGTTTTCTATTTTTTGATGACAGGCATTTGTGTTTACAGGGGTCGATACCTCGTGGAGCTGCACTTGTCATTCTTGCGGCTTTTCGGAGCAAGTGACTTCAAGATCCAATACACCAGTGTTGCTCGTCTGTTTGTTCTTCCAAGGGTAATTTTTCGTTCTTCCTCGTGAATACATACTGATGATTTGCCGGCAGTCTGCTCAATCTTCCACATATGTTGTGATTACACTGGACCCTCCCATCCGCAAAGGTCAGACGTTCTATCCGCACATAGTTTTTCAGGTAAACGAAAATATCTATGTGCCGACTGAGAGAAGTTGTACTTTTCTTATTCAGTATCCGTCTGAGGAGATAACGGAGCTTACGCCCTTGATCAGTGACGAGCTGTTAAATACCAAGTATAAAGACAGGCTGGCACCTCAATATAAGGTAGATTTTCTACTTCCGTGCAACGCATAATATTTCTGCTTGTTTGTAGGGGCTGTCATATGAAGTTTTTGTGGAGATTCTGAGGGGACTTTCGGGCGCTGGAATCACTAAACCTGGTACCAAGTTCCGCAGTAGTCAAGAAGGCTACGCAGTTCGGGCAGCCTTGAAAGCGGAAGAAGGCCTTCTTTATCCTCTGGAGAAGAGCTTTTTCTTTTTGCCTAAGCCACCGACACTTATAGTTTATGAAGAAGTAAGTTCATCATAGTCCCTGGATTTGGTTTAAGATTGTATATTGCAGATAGATTACGTGGAGTTTGAAAGACATGGAGCCGCAGGAACGAGCAGTATGTCATCCAAGAACTTTGATTTGATATTACGTTTAAAAACTGATCAAGAACATCTGTTTCGTAACATCTCGCGAAACGAATATCACAGTCTTTTCAAATTTATCAGGTAAACTGGTTGGAAGATGTACTTAATTCTCCTCATTTTTTTGCAGTGAGAAGGGCTTGAAAATTTTGAACTTCCAAACACAAGGATCAAGTGCTGTTGCGGAGGCGCTTCAAGGTTCTGATGACGAAGGTGTCGATCCGCATCTTGAACGGATAAGAATAGCGCGTGCAACGGGAGACGAGGGAGATAGTGACGAAGAGGACGAAGACTTTGTCGCCGATAAGGATGATGAAGGATCTCCGACAGATGATTCCGGTGAAGAGGAAGAACCCGATGCAAGTGACAGTGGTGGGGAGCAGCAAGATGAGGTGAGGATATTTCACGTTTTCTCGAGGTGCTAATGTACTTATACAGAGACCTGTCAAAAAGGATAAGAAGAAAGTCGAAGCGTCTCAAAAGCCAGCAGCGACCAAAAAGAAAAAGAAAGATGAAGAAGGTGACGGGGACAAGAAGAAGAAGAGACGAAAAAAGGATCCTAACGCTCCTAAAAGAGCGCTTAGTGGCTTCATGTACTTTTCACTGGCAGAGAGAGAGGTACGTGTTTTTTTTACAATTTATCCCGTCGCTTACCATCTGTGATGTGATATACAGAATCTAAAGAAAAGCACACCAGGGATTTCTTTCAAGGATGTGGCGAAAACGCTTGGCGAGCGTTGGAAGGCGATGAGCAGTATGTTTTCTAAAGTGTTTCTCTTTTGTTTAATACTTATAGAACTTTTTTGCGCAGAGGATGAGAAAGAGCCATTCGAATCTCAGGCTCGTGTTGACAAGGAACGGTACACCAAGCAAATGCAGGGGTACAACAAGGGTAACGCTGGTGGCTCGACTGCCGATGACGAAAGCTCCGACTGACCGATATGCCCGAGGATTATCAAGGTTTTGTATTTCTGCACCATTTTGTAGCGAGAAAGCTTAATTCTGTGCCGACTTAGCTGTTGTGCCGAACAGTAAATGTGGCAGGATATTTGCTAGGAAATATGAAAAGAGAAGCGCTCCAGTTGCCAAAAATCCTATCCACCAGGCTTGCTCAGGGATCCCACTGAAGAACACTCGCTCGCACACTGCCACGAGGTACTGGTCAGAACAAAACTTTACGAAACCAAGCGAGCGACAGTTACGGACTTATGTTATATACGATAAACTCCTGCTCCTTGAAGTTCCTCTTGGCGATTACCCCCGCGGGCTTGACCGAGACGCGAACAAAAACTTTGTGAGACCCCTGGCGAGAGGATCCTAGAGTAAGTTCTCCCACACAAGCTTTGAATCTCGCTAACCTCGTCCAGGATCAGGTGCTCGCGAGCAGGAAAAATGATTTTTTCAACGTTGAGCAGTCGTCTAGTAGTACCGGAGGAACGGCGGCTGTGCAAGAGCGTGAGCGAGAATGCTGCTGGTACCTGGAATCACCGGAGGAAAAAACACTGGATCACGACCGAGGAGGACAGCTCCAACACTCACGGAGGCCGGGTACGAGACTTTGATCTCATAGTCGTGAGCAGGATCCAGGCCTCGGACTTGATACACGGCGCTACCCATCGCCGCCAGGGGTAAAATCTCCCCCAGCCTCTCCCGACCAACGTCGAGCGTTCTAACATCATCGCTCCTACAGAGGATCAAAGCCCACAAGAATCAAGAAAACCAACCCATCAAAGCGAAAGATTTAACTGTGACGACGAGCGGAAGAAGAAGGAACAGCCGCAAAGAAGAAGCAAGAGCGTCGTCCGGGCCGTACGATTCCGTACGCGTAGAGATTCCAGTGGACATTGGAATGCCCAGGAAATTCGATCCATCCCCCCACCTCTCTGGCCTTGTTTGTAGCTACGTGTGCTCCTTCACGGGGAGCACACAAAATGGACGAAACCCTAAAACTTAACAGCTTGTCGCCGTTATCTTTAGGTCATTTTCTTTTAAAACAGCCATGGTCGCATTCTTATAATTTCGGCCTCAGATATATTCCACTCCTTTTTGTTTGCGAGAGGGAGGGAGAGAGAAGAGCGAGAGAAGAAGGGAGGAGAGGGAGAGAGGAAGAGAGGGGCCAGGATTGGAGATGGCGCGCGGCGATTCCCGGCGCCCATGGAGCTGATTGATCCGCGCGAGGAGGAAATAGTCGTGATCTGGTAGTGCTTAGGCGGAGGAGCGCCAGGTTAGGGTTTCGCCATGCGGAACCTGTGTCGCGGCCATGGGCGGTACCGGCTCTGGGGCATGGGCGTGAAGCTGCGACGGCCAGGGGCGATTGGAGGCCGGTATGTGTAGATCTGCCACCAGCTGAGCGAATTCCAGGACAGGTTTCTCTTGCTCGTCAAGATGATTGCCGGGAGAGCTCAGGAATCCAGGCGCCTTGTCAAGGCTGGGGAATTGGGATTCAAAGTCGCGATTTGACTGGGGGAATTGGAGAGAGAAAGAGAGAGACTGTAGTAGGGAAGGAGGACTTCCCGGGGATGGATCCGCTGGAGCTCCTGTGCGTGAATTTGGGGCAATTGTATTGGTTCTGCTACCTGTGCTGGCCGTGGAGGATGGTGTATAAATTCTAGGGGGGAGTGGCTGGAATTGCTTGGTGGTGGCGTGGCCATGGAAGACAAGAGGCAGTACCCGGCATTGGCCAGTGACTATCAGCTTCTCGAGGAGGTAGGGCAGGGAGTGAGCGCCACGGTCTATCGCGCGATGTGCATCAGCTTCAAAGAGATTGTGGCCATCAAGAGCCTCGACTTGGAGAAATGTAGTTCCAATCTGGTGAGTTTCTTGGGCGATCCTGGATGAGAGCTCTTTCTTCTCATGGCTCTCTCTTCTTCCATGCAGGATGAAATCCGGAAAGAGGCCAAGACCATGAGCCTGATAAACCATCCAAATGTCGTGAGAGCGTACTGCTCGTTCGTGGTGGAGCACAGCCTCTGGGTGGTCATGCCTTACATGGCTGGCGGCTCGTGCCTTCACATCATGAAAGCAGCGTACCCGGATGGCTTTGAGGAGGCTGTCATCGCGACGGTCTTGAAGGACACTCTAAAAGCTCTCGAGTACTTGCATCGTCACGGGCATATTCACCGTGACGTGAAGGTCTGTGTGCTCGAATGGATTAGGACGTGATCTCATATTTGATCCGGGGTCTTGTCACAGGCAGGGAATATATTGATCGACAGCAATGGCGCCATAAAACTAGGGGACTTTGGTGTTTCGGCCTGCCTTTTCGATACCGGGGATCGTCAACGATCCCGAAATACGTTTGTGGGGACCCCTTGTTGGTGTGTTTCATGATCTAATCACTTACTATGTTGTTAAGGCCTTCCTTGTGAATGTAGGATGGCTCCAGAAGTCATGGAGCAGATACACGGTTATGATTTTAAGTAATGGAGCTTCTTTTTTCTTCTTCTTCTTGCCGATGAGAATTTTTCTAAGCGTTGTTGTTGTCCTGCAGGGCTGATATCTGGTCCTTCGGGATCACTGCGTTGGAGTTGGCTCACGGGCATGCACCGTTTTCGAAATATCCTCCGATGAAGGTCTGAAAGCTGCGGTTTTGAGCAATCTCTCACGCTGTGTCTTGCCAGGTTTTACTAATGACGCTGCAAAATGCGCCTCCTGGTCTTGATTATGAACGTGATCGACGTTTTTCTAAGGTATGGTAGACCGAGCACTGGCGTCTGACTAGATCTTTATTTGTGAAATAGTCTTTCAAGGAGATGATTGCAATGTGCTTGGTGAAAGATCCAACTAAACGGCCTACTGCGGAGAAGCTGTTGAAGCACTCGTTTTTTAAAGGTGCAAAGTCTACTGAATATTTGGTTCGGCATGTGTTGGAAGGACTACCTCCATTATGGGAACGAGTGAGAACTCTCAAGGTATTAATTTTTATCAGTAGCTGATGTACTCGGTCTTCTTATGCTTGATTTCCAGATAAATGACGCTGCTCGACTTGCGCAAAAGAAAATTCCATATGGCGAGCAGGAAGAACAATCACAGGTTCGGGCCATTTCGCCGGCTCCATGATTAAGTGTTTAAAATGTTGGGCTGATGCAGAAAGAGTATAAACGAGGTGTGAGCAGCTGGAATTTTGATGTCGAGGATTTGAAGGCTCAGGCCGCGCTGGTAATTAAACTTGTTTTTAACACCTTGCTAAAGTTCGTTGGATCAGATTCAAGACGACGACGACGTGTATCCTGAAAAGAACGATGAAAATTCTTCTTTTTTCAAAGAAAGCCCCGAGATTGTTGAACTGCCTGATCACGAACGCGCTCAATCACCACCATCCAAACCCGAAAGTGCAACCGATGTAAGCTCAGCCTTATTTCCTGTTGATTTTCTATGTTGACTAGTGTGTGTTTTTCTGTTTACTCGATAGGCTGCCGATCGTTCAACAGCTCGGGGACGGTTAATCATTCCTTCAAAGTTTAATGGGAAGCAAGGGTAAGAAGCAACGTTATAAGTTCGCTGTCATATTTGCTCAATGTTTTATTCAGGCTAGCCGCTGGGAGAAAGGAACCCAAGCACATGTAAGTTTCTGTTTTGCGATTTTGTCCTGAACTCTTACATGCGTTATACAGTGGGCGATTCGACGTTTTCGAAGATGACCTGGAAATGGAGAGCCCTGGATGGCATGAAGGCATGAAGGTGAAGGTGGACGAAAGCGAGTCACGGAGGGAAGAGAAAGAGTCACGCAAGATCGACGAGAAGGATGACAAAGAGAGAAGGCGACTCGATGGTGAAGAACATCGGAAGTCTGCTAGCGGTCCTTTGCTACCTGATCGCGTTCTTGCGTGTTTTCGAGAAGAAAAAGAAAGGTATTGCCTTTACTTGTTTGATCTCTGTCTTACATGTTGAATCAACCAGGTTGTCCGTCCGTGGTATTGATGATCTAGTGCGAACCCGCTCATCATTCAGTGGGCCTTTGCCTTGTGGATTTGCAAATGGTTCTCCAGGACCTTCAAGAGCTTCAGCAGGCATGTTTATCTTGTAATGACTGGCTTCCTTAAAAGCTTTGTCATGCATCCTAGAATGAGTGTCTGTCACAACATCTGATTCAACATTTTGTTTCTTTCTCAGGTAGCAAAGAGGCCTCAGAGGAAAAATCAAAGGGAACGCTTGTGAAAGGCAGATTTCGGGTGACATCAGGGGATACTGGTGTTGTGGAGGTATTTTCCTACATTATTTTTGTTGGTAAATAAGTGTTTTTTAATTATAGGATCACTCCAGCAATCGGAGGATAGCAAGTATGCAGGTACAAATTTATTTCCTTATGTGTCATTGGTACAATTTCTTTATTTTTCCAGCAATTTCCAACGTCATCGTCCCAACCTGTGGTCGCAAATGGAGTTGCAAGCATTCCTGTGGCTGCTATTATGCCTCAACTCCAAACTCTTCTTCATCAAAACGCTACACAACAGGCATGTTGATAGTTCCGAGGATTCTCTTGCTAATGTTTTTGGTTTTTTTTCTCTCTCTCTTTCTTTAGGACATTTTGATGAGTCTTTTGAGTACTGTAAATCCAGGAGAGGTCCCGGCCGGTATGCAATAAACACTTTGATCATCCATCTTATACTTCCATGGTTTCTGTTATAGCTGCACGGATGATGTTTACAAATCAACGAAACTTCTACCGTGGTGACGATATGGTAGAAGTTCTTTGCAACGTGATGCTCTTTTCTGGACTAAAATGTGTTTTTCTTTTCTAGGCCGACCCTCCTACAGAAAAAGAGCGCGAACTGCTTCAGCAACTCAACGATTTGCAATCTAGGTTTGTAAGAAGTTCCTGGATTTCCAGACTAAAAGACGAAATTTCAGAGTGGGATTATTGGCGGAAGAATTGCAGATTGTAAAATTACGGAATGTACAGGTAAACTATACTATCTTCTAATTTTTTTAATTTAATTTTTATTCTGTTTTGTCCTGTTTTCAGCTAGAACGCCAATTGAACGCTATATTTAATAAGGAGGAGGAGGAAAGAATACGTAGGGAGGAGGCAGCGAAGGATGATGGATAGAGTGGAGATGCTTGTTGTGTTCCGTTTGATTGGAAAACTTCTCTGGTGGCTTAACAATGGGTGAGTTGCTATTCGACTCACGCTGGTTAGGACATCTTTCGCAGGCAAGTTTTTGTTTCTTTTGTGAGGATGTTCTAAAATATTTTGCTCCTCTCCAGGTGAGAACCTGGTTGTGAATATTATAAACCTGTGTACAAGCGAGGCGAAAAAGATATTTGTGGAAATTTGAGTTGTCCACGAATGATAAAGAGTTCGGAGCAGGAAAGAAAGAATGTCTTCAGTTTCGCTCATTCATTTATTAGAAAAAATTAATTCTAGTTTGCGATTAATCATTGTGTGCGTTAACATCTTGGTCAATCAAAAAAGAATTCAACACAACATGATTACTTAGACTCCAGACGGGACACGGTCCAAGAACTCAGCGCATAACATTGATTACTTGGACTCCAGATGCGACACAGCCCAACTCCGGTATTAGCCACAACAAGAAAAAAGAGGAGAAAGGTGGGGTTGGATAGTTCTTCCTTGCACAATACAGAGAGATCTTCGATTCTTGATAGGGACAGCTAGCTAGTGTTTGACAAGAACTGCAATGCCTTCATTACTGCCAAAACCTTGGGGCATGTTTCACCTATAGTCAGAGATAGAATTTGATTTGTTATATGATTGAGCCAAAAATAAATGTAAGCATATAGGTTTACTACTTAATGATTCAGATACATGTCTACATATATACGAGCTTTTGTGATAACAGTAATGGATTTTGGATATAGAAATCTATGGATGCCTTTGATACAAGACCCACAAGAACCAAAATCTTTAGAGATATACTTTAAATCATAAATTAAATGTTTTTACTACATATGGTTCAAGGTTGTTGTATAAGTAACATTTTGATGAAGTATTTTGTCAAAAGTGACTCTATATCTGTAATTAAAGTATTAGAAAATGCATTTTTAATTATATATAAGGCATTTTTCACAGATATTATAGAATTATTTTCAATAGGAATTTTTAATATTCATTCACTAGATACTTCATTTTTTAACCAATTACAATAAGTCAGTTAGTTGTTCTAATTTTATTAAACCACTTCTTTTGATAATTAAATTGATTTGACAATGAAAGAATTAAAATAACTAGAAGAAATAGTTAAAAAAAATATTTATTTACAAAGTTTACATTCTCAGCCTTTTTTTTTTCTTTTCAATGAGCTCTTTTAAAGAGATTTGCACTTATTTTTGTAGTGGGCTTGTAACACACCTTATCTCTCTCCCTTTAAGCTAATTGGAAAAAGAACAATTGTTTGATAAAAAAGCTTTTAGTAGCTATTTTATCCCCATGTATTCCCCAAAATTCTAAGGATCCACGGTGATAGTATATTTAAATCTCATCCTATAATCACATATGCTATAAGCTTCAATTTTTGTAGTGATCACACATTATATTTCTTTTTGCCTCCTTTTTAAAATCATTTAAAGAATTATGTTGTGAATATAACTATAAGTATTGAAAGTTATTTATCAGAGAGTTCTTTTGGATATTTTTTCTTTATTGCCACAATGGTAAAAAGTTAGTACTGCTGGACCCTTTATCAATCTCTACTTAATCTAATTGAGAAATTAATCTCTATATGTGCATTTAGCCAAAAGAGCATAAGAATGGAATTCTTATGTATTATTAGTTAGATATATTTAACCTGGTTAAAGAAACTCATTTATTGGCTTGCACTTGCTAATGTTTGGAACTCCTATAATATTGACCTTAGTCTCGCAATGCTCGCTAAATGATAAGTTACCATATCCATTAAAACACCATGCCCTATGTGTTAGTCCCATTAATTATTTATCAAAAGTGTCTAGATTTACTAATTAGATATATATATATGAAATATAGAGATCTTCCTAAACACAATGGTATTGTTCCCACATTCAAATTCATAATTTAACACCATTCCAAATGTATAATAAGGATAGTGGGTAGATTGGGTATGATGCACCAACCTTAGGCATAGTATAGTTTAGGTTAGGAACATTTGTGTGTCTATTCTTGCTTTATGTGTGGCTTGGGTTTAAGCCCAAGTTTCATACCATAGTAGCTCCTTACATTAAGCCACTAGTATGCTGAAGTTGTGTTAAATTTTATTTGGCTCCATTTTGCATGTTATTCTTGGCATTGATATGTTAGATGTTGTAAAACTGATCCTATGTCATTCCATGCTCTTACTACTTTGTTCCTTAAGCTATTGTTTAGGAGTTGTTTCATGCTCCACTTCCTTTGCTCTTTACCTCTACACTTGGTAATTCCCTTCGTTCAGTGGCCAAAGGCTCTAAAACTTGAGTTTCACTCCACTGCCTTTGGACACGTGGCCAAAGGGTTTACATTTCACTCCATAATTATTTTATAGTAAATCACCATAGGGTAAAAAGTGAAAACCATATGCACTACTATAAAAAACTAAAGCCTTTTCCCTCTGTATTGAATCTATATGGATAATCTCTTAAGTCGTGCCCTTTAGTTACTTATAATTCATAATGTTTTCTTGCAAACTCACACCTTATAAACAAAAGTTGAGAGTTGCAACTCTCCCAAGAGCCCCACTCTCTTGACACTTTACCCTTAAGTCAAGTTCATACACCCCTTTTTTCAATTGGTTAATGATTTTGAGATCCTTAGGGTTAAGTGTCCTTAGTATTAGACTGGGTGACTTTTTGGGAAATTTAAATTTGAAAGTTATAGTTACATTTGGTATTAAAGATACATCTCAATGAGTACTATCTAATGAGATTAGGTAATTAATTTTGTTGTATATGCAAAGATGAAAATGATGGTTTGAGTGGGTATATATTTGAGTACTATAACTTTGTATTTGTTCCTTAGGTATAGATTTTGGTTACCTTTTTATACTATAAAATATGAGTTTGTGTTTAAGCTCATAGGATAGATTGAGATGTACCATTTGCATTATTTTTGCACTTAAGCTCGTGTGTGAGTATCGTGAATGTGACTTCGGGTATTAAAAGATACTTGTCGGCTAGTCCTTACAGACACTCTCTCCTTACTGCCACGACGGCAGGAGGTCGATACTGCTGGTTCCCTTTATGGTCTCCACCCAAGTTAGTTGAGAAATTGGTCAGCACATGTACAATTAAACCGGAAGGGCATTAAGGAAGGAAATCCTAAGTTGTCATTAAGTCAAACATACTTGACACGGTGACAAGAAACTCATGATGCTGACTTGCACTTGCTAGTGTTGGGAACCCCTGTGATATTAAGACTAGTCCCTCAATATTCGCTAGATGATAACTTACCGTATTTGCCAAACACCCTTGCTATCATGCCTTTTGTGTTAGTCTTATTCTGGTCCCAAATGTTAATTATGGAAAGTGTCTAGATTTACACCAGGTGGTAA
>NW_003314265.1:2508558-2773240 GCF_000143415.4 Selaginella moellendorffii | reverse complement strand
GGGGGGGGGGGGGGGGGGGCTGTGGGGGGTTCCAAATGTATAGTAGGGATCGCTTCTTGTTTTGTGTCTGGTTTGGGTCTAAGCCTAAGCTCCACTCTGCTCTAGTTGGTGGGGTACCTTCCTCCTCGTGTTAGGCCACCAGTATGCCAAAATTGTGCCAGACTCCGTCTGACACCATTTTGCGTGCAGGTGCTAGATACAGGGAGCTAGTGCTTGTGGGATTGTACCAGACCCTCGTTTCGTAGCGCAACGGGCTTGGGGTTCGGCTCCAAATTCATGTGCGCTACATTTAGTATCAAATAAATTGTCTCAGCGATTCCTATCCAACTTTTGTCGGATTTTCTGACTCAAGTTGCATATGCAGAGACTTTTCTAGTAGATCCGAAGCGAACTATGTAGGATTAGTTGGATTGCATCATTTGGAAAGAACGTTGTGCATGTTCAGTTATTGATAGAGGCATGTATACAGCTAGTGGGATGGTGAAAAGGAACCGTGCTGATGATGCTGAAACCTCTAGACGGGTGAATCGAGAGGAGGAAACTCCTGTTAGAGATGCTACGGAAGAGGCAGAGGCTAAGTCTGTTATGATCCGGCGCAAAAAAAACAAAGATCTCGTTGCCCTAGACTATGCTACGCCACCTCTTGAGGTTCCTCACCACCCAACCACCCCCGAGCTACCTCAAAAGCTCCACTGCGCCGCCACTCCACTGTGAGCCCTAGGGTAGGTTAAGTCCCTTACCCTAACATGCCTTAATATACCCTTGAGCCTCCCTTTGACCGACGTTGACCACGTAGTCAAAGCTGGCGCCTAACAATTCTTCCCCCCCCAACAAAGTCCTAGTCCCAAGGACGAGTTGTACCGGTGATCACCCTTTCTGGGGAATCCTGCTCAAGCTCCTAGTCCATCTTCCACAGCCGTATACATCAAGGAGGCATTGGGCCCGTCACTCCGAGATAGTACACCTTTCAACTGGCTGACATAAAATACCGGATGAATTTTCACCCCAGCTGGCAGCCGCACCCGATAAGCCGCTTTACCAATGCGCTCCAGCACTTCATATGGACCAGCATATCGATGGGAGAGTTTATCACTCTTCCCTATCCGTAAAGGCACCAAGGTGTTCCGCCGCTCACTTGACGGAAAGATCACTCGCACAAAGACGAGATCACCCACCTTATATTCCCGGAATTGGCGATGCTCATTAGCAAACTTCTCCGCTCTATCCTGAGCTGCTTGCAAATTCCGTTTGCATACCACCAGAATCTCATCAAGTTCTGTGGCCAGATCAGTTGCCTCGGAATCAAGCTTTTCTTGAACGTCCTTACTCAAATGCAATCCCAACTCCACCGCTGTTCGAGGATGCCTTCCAAACATCGCAAAGTAAGGACTTAGCTTGGTTCCACTGTGTTGGCTATTGTTGTAAGCAAATTGCACCAACGGAAGATATAGATCCCACTGTCCTTGCCTTTGACCAATGCTACAACGTAGCATATCCTCCACCACCTGATTCACACGCTCAGTTTGCCCATCCGTCTGAGGATGATCTCCACTCGAGAGTTTCAAAGTCACTTGCATAGCCTTTGCAAAGCTTTTCCAAAATCCACTGGTGAACTTTGAATCTCGATCACTAATGATGTCCTCCGGCAAACCAAAATCAGGAAAAACCTTCTCCAAATAAACCGCAGCCAAGTCTGAGGCAGTGACAGTCTTCCGAAGAGCCAATAACCGCACATACTTCGTCAACCGATCTACTATAACCCATACTTGCTCCTTTTGCCTCTGTGTTCGTGGCAAACAAGTGATGAAGTCCATAGAGATACTACACCAACGGCTCTGAGGAATAGGTAAAGGTTGCAAAAGTCCCCCCGGCTTCTCCCGTGGCACCTTAACCCGCTGACAAAGCTCGCATGATTTACAATACTTGAGGATATCAGCCTTCATATTCCTCCAATAAAAGTTGCGCTTAATCAACTCATATGTCTTCTTCCCCCCAAAATGACCAGCCTCTGGACGATCATGATAGTGGAATAAAACTTGAGTAATTAACGCATCCACCCGTGGCAAATAGACACGGCCATTGTAGTAGAGAATCCCATCCACCAATGAGAAAGGAGCTTCCATCTGGTCTCGCAAAGAGGCCACCTCAGCATCCTGAGCCTGAGCATGCTCAACCAACTGCCCAAACTCGCTGACCACCTTACTCAAATGATGACAAAATCGTGTTCGTAACATCGTCACATGACGAACACGAGATAAAGCATCCGCCACCACATTTGATTTTCCCGGACGATGCTCAATAGGAAACTCCCCAAACTCCATGAGTTTGACCATCCAACGAGCTTGCCTAGTGTTCAACTCCTTCTGTGTGAAAAGATACACAAGTGGTTTGTGATCTGTCAACACCACGAACACTGCACCATAAAGATAGTGCCGCCACGTCCGCAAAGCATGAACAATAGAGACTCTTGCTCATATGTGGAATAGCGTTGCTCCGCGGAATTCAAAGTTCGACTCTCATATGCAATAGGTTGTCCCTCTTGCATGAGAACTCCTCCCAGTGCATAACCATTCGCATCGCATGTCACCTCGTAAGGTTTCGATGGATCAGCAATGCGAAGCACTGGAGCCTCGATCAACAATCGTTTCAGCGCCACAAAACTCTCCTCTTGTGGCGTCTTCCACTCGAATGGCACATTCTTGCGTAACAACCGCGTCAATGGAATAGCCACCTCTGCAAACTTATGCTGGAAACGTCGGTAGTAACTAGCCATACCAAGAAAACTGCGCAACTCGGCCACTGTAGTCGGTGTAGGTCAGTTTTCCACCACAGCCACCTTCCTTGGATCCGTCTTGACACCCTTAGATGTCACAATATGGCCTAGATATTCCACCTCCGACTTTGCAAATTCACATTTGCTCTTCTTCGCATAAAGTTTGCTGTCTCGAAGTAACAAAAGGACCTTGCGCAAATGCACCCTATGCTCCTCCATATTCTTGCTAAAAACAAGAATATCGTCCAAGAAAATCTCCACAAACTCATGAAGATAACGCCCAAAGACCTCCGTCATCAACCGAGTAAATGTGGCCGGTGCATTCGTCAAACCAAACGGCATAACTGTAAACTCAAAATGTCCGAAGCTTGTGTTGAATGCCGTCTTGGAGATAGATGCATCATCCATTGCAATCTGATGATATCCACTCCTCAGATCAATCTTGGTAAACACTCGTGCTTCACCAAGCTTGTCTAGGATATCATCCACACGTGGCATCGGCATCTTGTCCTTTACTGTCTTCTTGTTTAAAGCACGGTAGTCAATACACATCCGCATTGAACCGTCCTTCTTCTTCACAAGCAAGACCGGAGCACCAAACGGAGACTTACTTGGCTGAATAAATCCAAACTCAAGTAACTCCTTGACTTGTCGCTGAACTTCTTGCTCCTCCGCATAACTTAACCGAAATGGACGCCGGTAAATTGGCCGCGTCCCCGGCTCCAATGTAATCCCATGCTCCACACCTCGTAATGGAGGCAATCCATGAGGAAGTTCAGATGGAAAAACATCAGAAAACTCGTCGAGTACATCCCGTACTGCTGCTTCTCCCCCACACGTGCCTTGGTCGCCCAAGTCACGAACAAACAGCAAGTAACTCGAAAGTGCTTTTCCATTACGACAAGCCCGCTTCAAAGATGTAGCAGAGAGCATAACAACTGGTGGTTGAACGCCCTCGCCAAACCACACATCTTTAACTCCACCATACTCCAGCGAGATACGCTTAATGCTCCACTTTATCTCTGGATCCACCTTCACCAACCATGGCATCCCAAGAATGAGATCCACACGATGGATATCCGCGAGATAAAAAGTCTCCACAAGTGTGGTTTTGCCAACCAACACTTCCAGCCCCTCGACACAAGCATCGAAATGCTGAGCAGAGGTAGCTGCACCTTCCACTGTGTATGGAAGAACTCCACGTGTGTTCAAGCGATGCTCCGCAACAAACTTTGCCGAAACAAAGTTGTCATCGCTCCCACTATCCAGTAAAATCCGCACTGGATCGCCACGGAACACGCCCTCCAGCATTAAAGCTGATTCACGCGTATCCTCAAGCTCCATCTTGTTCCACACACAGTTGAGCTGACGAGCAACGATTGAAAGTCGCTTCCTCTGACCGGAATGGTCGTTCTCCTCCTCCTCACGCTGCAAAGTTTGCAACTTTTTAGTATCGGACTTACCGTGAGAAGAAGATTGGCCATTCTTCTTGTCCTGCTGCTTGTTCTTCAACTGCGGACAATCAGCCTTGTAGTGTCCAAGTTCGCCGCAATGATGACAACCTTGTCTATAATTCTTCACAAAGAACTTCTGCTTCTTGGACCCCTTTGCATCCGAAGTAGTCACCACCGACTTCAACTTGTGATGCTTGTTCCCATCCTTGTGTCCACGGCGATCATCACGACGATTCTCAACAGAAGGACTCCGCGAACGCTTGCGAGACTTGTGCTTGTCATTGTCAAGGCGACGAGCCGCATCAAAGAGCTCCTCCAAACTCTTTGTAGGCTGAGAATGACGCAAGTGTTGCCGCATGCTCTCACTATGTAGGCCATCAATGAAGTAGGACTTGTTCTGATCTGGATCCTTCGTTGGAACACGACTAATCAAGCGAGTAAGCTTCTCAATATAGTCCCCGAGCGTCATTTTCCCTTGCTGGAAATGTCGAAGTTCTGTACGAGCATTCTCCACATCGTAATGAGGGGCAAAACGTAAACGGAAAGCAGCCTCAAACTCATCCATGGTAGACACTGGTGGTTTCTTATCCGCAACACGGGACTCCTCAAGCCAATTCCACCATCGAAGACCCGCATCACGCAAAACCATCGGAATAGCCACTAAAGCCTCTGCATCTGGAGTTCCTCTAGCAGCCAAAAACTTCTTCACATTGGCTAGCCAAGCAAGACACTCGTCCACACCACCATCACCGGAAAAGGTTGGAATCTTGAGTCGATCTACCAAAGAAGGCTTACTTGGAGCGCTACCCCGTCCAGCCTCGAGTGCCTCAACACGCCCACGCATGGTATCCATCATGCCATGCATCTCGTCTTGCATCTCTTGCTGATTTTTATTAAGGGCTCGCAGCTCATGAACCACATCTTGAATGGTCCAAATCTCCGCAGCTTCGTCGGCACCATCGTCGGCACCACCATCAATGATAGGATTCCAGCGTTCAGCTTGGTCGGCCATCGCAACCAATTCTCTGATACCAATGTTATGATCCGGCGCAAAAAAAACAAAGATCTCGTTGCCCTAGACTATGCTACGCCACCTCTTGAGGTTCCTCACCACCCAACCACCCCCGAGCTACCTCAAAAGCTCCACTGCGCCGCCACTCCACTGTGAGCCCTAGGGTAGGTTAAGTCCCTTACCCTAACATGCCTTAATATACCCTTGAGCCTCCCTTTGACCGACGTTGACCACGTAGTCAAAGCTGGCGCCTAACAAAGTCAGAAGAGGAAGAGCCAGATGCTGCAGCACTACAGCGTATGGCTCAGGAAGTTGAGATCAAGAATTTGCAAAGAGAGATTTGCAAATTGAAGAAGGAGAACAAGAAGAGGAAGAAAGAAGCTGAGGCAGCTAAACCAGCTAAGCCTAAGCAATTGGACTCCTCTTCAAGTCTTGAGGACGATGAAGTTCTACAACTGCCCCCGGTTGCACGAGTTTCAAAGTTCAAGCCTTCGAAACCACCCAATTTCAGAGGCATGCGGGACTATTAGGTTTTGGAAGACTGGGTTTATGATATGGAAAACTATTTCATAGCGGTAGACGTAGATGATCATATGAAAGTTGCGTGTGCGCAATTTTTTCTCACCAATCATGCCAAAACTTAGTGGCGCCAGGTGTGTGCTGAAAAAGGGTAGACTAAAAGCTGGACCAAGATGCGGTCTCGCATCCGTAAGGAATACTTGCCGGATGATCTTGGTCTAAGACTTTGTGCGGAGCTGCAGCGGTTAAAGCAGCGAGGGGACCTCATACATTACGTTAATGCGTTTGCTCAGAAGCGCATTATGATTGCAAATATGAGTGACGAAGATGCTCGAAGTTATTTCCTGGAAGGCTTAAGTTCACTTTCTCGTAATGAGATTTTGAAGTTTAAGCCGAAGACATATCTAGAGTGTAAAGAGGCAGCGTAGCAAGTTGCCTTTAGTCACTTGCTCATGGAACAATATCAGCAACCATATGCTGGTAGCTCGGATAAGAATAAAATTTTGGGAATAAATAAGGTGACCAGAAATGGTGGAAGGTAGGTTCCGCTTTGGAGGCTCACAAGCAACAGTTAACAAAGGTGGTAGTGGTTGGAGACCACCAGTAACTTCTTCTGGTCCTAGGCCCTTTGTTCCTCCTCCTGATGGGTACAAGCAGCAACAACCTGTGAAACCTGCTCCTAACGGAACAGGTAGTGCGGGACATTGCTTCCACTGTGGAGAGTCAGGATATAGGTCCTTGGAATGTCCCAACAAGCATAAGACAAGGCCTCGGGTTAATGTCATGAGGGAAGACAGTGGTGGCGAAGCTGAAGGGGTTGACGAGTTGGTCAATGCAGACAATGAGGAAGAGGAGGTGAGTTACTTTCGTTGCTTTCCTCAAGCTTTTCTTGCAGTTAATGCAAACATTGATTCATTGATGTATTTGGTAGGCTTTGTCTGTGGACACCAAATCCGAGTGATGATTGACATGAGAGCTACGCATAGCGTGATATCCGAAGACTTAGTTAAGTTGTTAGGATTGAATGTTGAGCAAATGTCGCCTATGCACTTCCGGTTTGCGGAAGGTGGGCAAATAGCCAGAAAGTTTGTGAGTGATGTTCCAATAAAAATATCCAAGTGGAAAGAAAGAGTGGACTTGGTAGTGTTGAAGATACTAGATTTTCAGATGGTGTTTGGTATGGACTTCTTCAACAAATATATAAAAGGGATTTATGGTGTTGGACAAAGTCATATCATATTGATGTTAGAAGGACATCCCGATGTGTTTTTTCAATTGCAAAAGCGTTCCTCAAAGGATTGGGATGCTAAGTTCCTGACTGCGAGGGCCGCTCAAAAAGCAGCTAAGAAGGGATGTTGGATCTTTTGGGTTCAAGTGATGGAAGCTAAGGGTATTGGTGACTCAGTTTGAATCGGCGATGGGGTTGATCCTGTACCAAAGAAGATATTGGAGTTGTTGGCGCAGAATCAAGATATCTTCCCGAAGGATTTGCCAGTAGGGCTACCTCCTAGCCGTGAGGTTGACCATCGCATTGAGATTATTCCGGGTTTTAAACCACCTACGAAAGCTCTATATTGGCTGAACATCAAGGAGATGGCTGAACTCAAGAAGCAACTCACGAAGCTTTTTGACAAAGGTCATATCCTACCAAGCAAGTTGCTTTATGGAGTGCCATTCCTTTTTGTTATGAAAAAGGATGGAACCATGAGGATGTGTATTGACTATCGGGCACTCAACAAGATCACAGTCAAAAATAGTTATCCTTTGCCTCGCATTGATGACTTGTTTGACCAACTCTTAAAGGCTAAGTATTTTACGCGACTTGATTTGTGGTCTTGGTATCATCAGATATGGGTGGCAAATCAGGATGTGGAGAAAACAGCCTTTAAAACTCAGTACAGATCTTATGAATTCTTTGTCATGTTGTTCAGGTTATGCAATGCTCCGGCAACGTTTAGCACTATGATGGACAGAATATTCAGAGATTATTTGGACACATTTGTTGTCCTATATATCGATGATGTTCTAGTCTTCAATGAAATATTGGAGGATCATTTGAAACACTTGGAGTTGGTGTTTCAGAAGTTGCACGAACACAAACTGTATGCTAAGGAAAGTAAATGCACTTTTGGACAATTGCGTGTAAACTTTTTCAAACATATAGTTAGTGGTGGCGTAATTGAGGTCAATCCAAAGAAGGTGGAAGCAGTGAAGTTCTAGGAAGTCCCAACCATTGTATCAAATGTTTGTTCCTTTCTTGGTTTGGCGGGATACTATTGCAAGTTTGTCCACAATTTTGCAAGAATTGCTCTTCCGTTGACTGAGTTGACGAAGAGTAGTATTCCGTTTCATTGGACACCAGCTTGTCAGCGTGTTTTTGTATGGTTGAAGGAGATCTTGACTATGGTTCCTGTTCTCAGGATCCCAGATCTTGATAAACCCTTCAAAGTGCATTGTGATGCGTCTAGCTATGCTATTGGTGCCGTGTTGCAGCAAGATTGTGACAAAGCAGTTGGTGTTACGCTAAGGTGACATGGTTGTCCTATTGCGTTCTATTCCAAGAAATTAGATGAAACTCAACGAAGATGGCCAATGCATGAGAAAGAGATGTTTGCTATAGTGTCAGCCTTGGAACACTGGAGACACTACTTGGGTGGACACACCAAGGTTTATATAGATAGTAACACACTAAGCTATTTTGCTATGCAGCCTAAGCTTATGCCAAAGCAGGCTTGTTGGCAAGAGAAGCTTGCTATATATGATATTGAAATTATATATAAACCTGGTAAAGATAATATTGTGCCGGATGCATTGAGTCGTCAGGCTCAGTTCCGGGCAATATCAGCAATCAGTTCGGATTGGTTAAAGGGCATTCGGGCTTCATATGGTAATGATCCATTGGCAAAGGCAATCTTACACCGTGTGGAGTTGTCGAAGCAGAACCCTGGTAGTGAAGCGGCAAAAGTTGCTAGTCGAACCAATGTAAAGCTTCACTTCTCAGTTTGGGATGGGCTTATATTTTATAAGCAAGAAAGATTGTATCTTCCCTCTAAGGATCTACAGCAGTTGTTCCTGCGGGAAAATCATGATGTTCTAGCAGCGGGACATGGTGGAAAGTGGAAGACTCTGGCTTTATTGAAAAAGGGATTTTTCTGGTCTGGTATGGAAGGTGATATAGCAGATTATGTCCATTCCTGCCCTATATACCAGCAATATAAGCGCAAAATTGAGAAATAGGCTGGGAAGTTGCAGTGCATTCCAGCACCAGCATGGCCATTTCAGAGTGTGACACTTGATTTCGTCACTTGCTTACCAAAGTTTAAGAGTTATGATACTTTGATGGTGGTTGTGGATCGGTTATCGAAGATTGCACACTTCATTCCAACTGTGGGAACAGTAAATGCGAAACAAGTAGCAAAGCTCTTTTTCCATGAAATAGTGCGAGTTCATGGTCTTCCCAAAGAGATGATCTCAGATAGAGATTCAAGTTTTGGGGCACATTGTTCCAGTTATTCGGTACCAAGTTGAAGTTTAATACAGCTTATCATCCTCAAACTGATGGGTAGACCGAACGTGTGAATGCTCAAGTTGAGGATTATCTGCGGTACTATTTTGCGGCGGACTAACGTGACTGGGTTGAGCATTTGGATACAGCAGAAATCTGTTATAACAACACATTTCACAGTGCTATAAGCTGTTCTCCATGGGAGATGCTGCAAGGGACTGCTCATGGGGTTCCTCAACAGATTGTTGTACCAAAACCAATGTCCAAAGTGTTGGTCTTGGTTGTTGAGACTTATGTAGAGCAACTATGCCAAGGTTGGTCTAGAGCTACTGAGGCGATGGGCAAAGCTCAGGATAGGTATCAACATGATAAGGATCAGCATCGTCGAAATGAATCCTATCAAGTGGGAGATCAAGTGTGGCTATCTTCCCGAAACTTGAACATTAAGGGTTCTTTGTCTCGGAAGCTCTGGCCGAGATATGTTAGACCCTATCAGGTGTTGAAAAGACTTGGTGATGTATCCTATCAGTTGGATGTTCCACAAGAGATGTCCAGCCTTCATTATGTGTTTCATGTCAATTTACTAGCCCCATATCATAAGGATCCTGGCTGCTCTAGGGATGTTCTTCCATCTCCGGATGTTATTGATGGTGAACCAGAGTATGAGGTTGAGGCCATCCTTTTGTCTCATAAAACACGTGGTGGTCGTGCGAAGAAACCTCTTAGGAATCTTACACATGCCCGTGAGCTTGTCACAAAGTATGAGAATAGTAATAAAAAAATAGCTTTTGTAAATCTTGTAATAAATCTTGCAAATTAATAATGTAATATATTTCTATAAATCAAAGTGTCATTTCTCTCGTTCGTTAGTACTTGGGTCAGTTTTGGTAGGCTGACTTCGGCACTTCGGTGCATGGGTCCAATCCATAACCATGGGGATAATTATTATAGACTGATCACAAGTCCCCACCTCTCTCTCGATGACTCATTTTCGAAAAAGGGCATGGTTGTGTAAACAACTTAATCTGCCAGTTTATAGTAGTTGTCTAAATCTTCCTGACGGGGTTGATTTTTTGCTCAGGGGAAGTTGGGCCTCTAGCCTTCTCCCTATGTCTCTGTGGGTAGGGATGTATCATTCCTTTGTAAGCTGAGTGGTACTCGGAGCAACAAGGGTGGCTAACTTTGTTAGTCATTTCTGTAGCGCACGTGGTTTTGACCCTCTATCCTATGGTGATTTACCATAGGATAACACCACAAAGCGGAACCTAAACCCTCTTTGTGCCACGTGACAGAGCCACGTGTCACATGCCACATGTCCAAAGGAATGTGGTGTGGAACACGAGGTTCAAAGCCTTAGGCCACTGAACGAAGAAACGGTGCCAAACCCCCAAGCGTGGAGCCAAGGAGTGATGGAACCGAACCATGGAGCAACTCTCGATCATAAAGCCCAAGGAACGAAGGGACAGGAGCCCGGAGCGACTTGGAACAGTACTGGAGCAACCAGCATCCCAATGCCAAAACCAGTACACAAAACGGAGCCAAACGGAGTTTGGTGCTATTTTAGCATACCGGTGGCCTAACGCAAGGACATGGGTACTCCACCAGCTAGCATGGGCTTAGGCCCAAGCCAGACGCAGAACAAGGACAAGCACGCAAGCGGGAGCTAGATTATGCCTCAGGTTGGTCAGCCATGCCCGACCTACCCCCTATCCCTACTATACATTTGGAACACCCCCACAACCCCCCTCCCCCCCCCACCCCCCTCCCCCCGCCCCCCATGAGGAACACACGCTTTGGGCTTTCACCCCAAGTCTAGCCTTAGTACAAGGAGTTAGTCTCTAGGACAAGCTCGAAACTTACTAAATATGGAATGGTGTTAGATTGTGAATTTAGACACGGGACGAATACCATTGTGTTCAGAACAATCTCTACATTCCGTAAATATGCCAAATGAGCAAATCTAGACAATTTCCATAATTAGCATTTAGGACCGGAATGAGACTAACACAAAAGGCATAATAGCGAGGGTGTTTGGCAGACACGGTAAGCTATCATCTAGCGATATTGAGGTCCCAACACTAGCAAGTGCAAGTCAATGAATGAGTTTCTCTAACCAGATCAAGTATGCTTGACAAATAGCACGTAGGAATTCCGTCCTTATGCTCATCTGGTCAAGTGCACACGCGAGGATCAGTTTCTCAACTAGCTTAGGTGGAGACTGATAATAGGCCTAGCAATACCGACCTCCTGCCATCGTGGCAGTAAGGTAAGAGTGTCCATAAGGACTGGCCGACAGGTAACTTTCAATACCCGAAGTCATATTCGCGACACTCTCCCCCCCTAGGGAAGATCGACGTCCTCATCGATGCATACTCGAGTC
Source organism: Selaginella moellendorffii (assembly GCF_000143415.4). Lineage (NCBI taxonomy): Eukaryota > Viridiplantae > Streptophyta > Lycopodiopsida > Selaginellales > Selaginellaceae > Selaginella > Selaginella moellendorffii. The sequence goes on along the minus strand of NW_003314265.1, from coordinate 2,761,597 downwards.
TAAAATACCGCCAAGGAAACAACTCTAGAAAAAGTTCACGGTATTCACACTATGTGAGAAATGCACCAACTTAAATGAGTTAGGAAGCAACCTCTTTGTCTAACGCGGATGCACTACTAGCTCAGACACCTTCTGGCCGTCGCCGACAAGGAAATGACCAACGGAGTTAGCCACCCTTGCTGCTCTAGGAGTCACCCAGCTTACAAAAGTGTGATACGCCCTGCCCGCAAGGACATAGAGAGAGAAGCCAGAGGCCCCAACCCTCCTAAGCAAAGAAACCAAACCCGTTGGTAAGGTTTAGATAGACTACTGTAAACAGGCAGTTAGAGTTGTTTACACGGTCACGCCCTTTTAACGGAATAAGGAACATCGACAGAGAGGCGGGTTATGTGACCAGTCGACAGTAGCTACCCCATGACTAAAGATTTCACCATGCACACGAAGTGCCAAAGCCAGTCTGCCTATACTAGCCCAAACTCAAAGATCAATAAATGGACAATATCAAAGTCATAAATAATGATATTTTAGAGACATAATTATCAGTGATTAAATCTTATATTAGAACACAAAAGTATTCCAAGTAAGTTATCATCCGATAAACTAGGATTATAGTATAGGAACCACCAAGATCACTATAGTTGGAAAGCATAGGATTCACTATCCAACAAAATTCAATAGCAAGTATATCATTAAGTAAACTTAATGAGAAAACTTAACTATCGAAGATTGTAGACAGAATGCCAAACAACTTATGCAAGATAACTCAAAGAACACAAAGTATCATTAACTGACAAGCATAATGCTCGCAAATGTATCACCTGAAGGAAATAACATCCAACCTATCAGAACTAACTCGAGCAATAATTAACAGAACAGAATGAATGCAAGAAGACCAATAAACACCCATTCATGCCAACTATCACAGAAGTTAATCGGAATAGATCCTGGTCAACAACACCAAGGAACTAGAGTTGCTCAAGCAAATGTCAGCAATATCATATCGATATCTCAAACCTAAGAGACCAATCCAAAGCAAACCACAAAGAACATGTGGTATCGCGAAAAGCCAAAAGCCATAAATAAAAAAACTAACTATCATGAAAGATCATCAATCATCCCATCAATACAGTGATGCATAATCATCATTGAAGAAAGAATCCACCATCCCAAAGAATGATAAATCAGTTTATATCAACAATAATCAAGCAAAACCTTTGATAAGGATAATCAACTACCCTAGATGATAGTCAACCATCACCAATAATTGCTAAAATGCAAATACAAACTTCAACATCGAAGCTAATGAGCCAAAATGCCTCCCCCAACAACTTCTAACAAATGGTTCACAAGCATGAAAACTCAAGGAACCAAAAGCTCGAAGAAGCCTATAGCTAAGTCTTGCTTAACAATGATCACGAGTCTCGTATAAACTAATTTCAATGCTAAAGAGAAATCATGGTATAACCCACAATATCCTCCCTAACACATCCATAAGCCAAACTTCATAATGCTAAAGCTAATGAAGAGTGTGTCTACATCAATCCAAAAGCTAAGCACAATGGAGCTATGCTCAACAAGTGATCACTAAACGATCCTTCATGAATCCATCTATAGCAAGACATAACTCACTTCATAACAAGCACAAGAAGAATTATCAATGATCGATATATCCCAATTAAAATCTAACAAGGATTCAATCACGTTAATATCAATCACTAACTTTTCTTCTCGTAAAGTTAGCATAGTCCACGATTGAATTAATTTTCAAGGAAAAGCTCAAAGCTCAACCCCTACTAAATAATCTCGTCTAGAGCACAACTAACTCAACTTGTTACTCAGTTCATTTGAATGTCAATACAGTTGCTAACTAGTAAATGCACGAATGCCAATAACACAAAGCTATAGCCAAATCATTAACACTATCTTTATCGAGACTAATGAAACTTAATATCAATCTTACGGAGAGACATTTTATTTCCACCCAAATCTCAACATCAACAATGTCAATAACAAAGCATCACTTTAATGCCATCAACACTAGAACAAAGCTAGAAGAAAGCACGAGTGAATCACCACTCAAAGCTCTCCAACAACCGAGCTAACCAAAGTCGAAAATACCTTACTCGGTATCTGAGATTAGTTCTTTAACAATACTCAGCCACAGATAACACTTTATCAAGGAGTGAATCACCACATCCAAGACTCAATAAAATCTAACACCACAAACTAAATGCAACCAAATGATATTGATAAAGGTAGAATTGATATGCCAACATGGAAAACCCATATAAGTCTAACGACAAGATCCTCCGCAACACCATCCGGTAAAGCAAGCCCATCACTGATAAATCTTCATCGAGTGAAGCAAGTGTCAACAGTCCTATGACGAAGTCTACAAGCAATCACTAGTTGTAAAGCAACCAATAACCACCTTTCAACTTGCCTTTCACAAGACCCAAACACTAAACTCATGTCATCGAGTCATATATTTATCTAACATGAATGTAATACCCCAGGTATGAGATAAAGGTTCATGGACAAACACAAACTAAATGACTACTCGAATCCAACTCAACCGTAATAAGCTCACTAATGCATCTAATCAATAGTTTTGAGCATGCCTTGAAGAGGCTAATTATACATGACCAACACTTAGTCGGAACTAAAGTGAAGACCACGAGATGGACTCATATCGGTACACAAACTCCTCATAGACAAAGCTATAGTACGGGTACCAACATTTCAAACTCAAACAACTAAGTTGAACATCACCATCCTCAGCCAAGGCACAAGGCTACCAAGACTAAGTCAAGATTAGTGAAAGCTCACTACTCTCATAGAGTGTAACGAAATGCAAGGTGTAACATGCCACCAAGCATAACGCTATAAAAGAAAGGCACAAGGGTCACCTTTCTAGAAAAGTGTAACGGCCACTTTTCTACACCAACTCCAGACTCTATCCAACTCAATTGCCTTAGCCCCAAAAGTTAGCATCCCTTTCGGGTTGCATCATACAAACTACCTACTAAGATCTAAGTTAACTGAAGTCAACTCCAACCCTTTCACTAGTTTGTATTAGCTTACGAAAACGGAATGGTTTTCGGACAAAATGATCAACAGATCAACCATTGGAAAAGCCTAAGAAAATTTGTAGAAAAATTTTCCATCCTAGAGAAAGAATCACTCCCAGTCTAGGAATTGCAAACTTTCAAGACTTAACCAACTTCCTCCTACCTACAACTTCACATAAGTTCACTTCGATACCAATTCTTATGACCCATAGTATGCTCTATTTCGTTAAAGTGGGATTTATTCAGTAAAATGGGACAAGGTACAAATTTTCAAGTATTTGAAAATGACGTGAAATTATATGTTTTTTGTCCAGGGGCTAGACATATCTGGGGCATGGTGACTAGCGCGGTGACTTTATGTCCAGACTGAGTCCATCTGGTTGTATAATAAATCTCATTGTCAAGGTGAACAAGCCGAATCTGAAGCTAAAGAAGAGCGATGGCATGCGCGCACACACTATTTGTTTGTTCATTGAGCGTGTGGTGAGCTTTCCAAGATGAACGTCATTCCTATTAGCCAGACATATAACTTAATGGTGAGAACATTTAGATATTATTCAATGTTATCTTTTTCTAACGAATCTAATTGTGAAGGTGTAGCAAGAGGCATTGCTAGTCTGGAGAAGTCATTTAACTCATTTGACCCTTAGTGTATTTTCATGAAACTAAATAACATTCATATTATTAAGGAATTTCTCTAGTACCTTTTTTTTACGACATAGAGGCTTGCATTTCTTTCAAAGGTGATTTAGTAAAAGGCCTGAGGGCACATGCCATTCTATTTCTCAGACCGGTATTAAGATATACTAGTGCAAAGGGAAAAAGGTATTTGGTGATCAAGTAAATGGCATGAGGGCACACGCCATTATAAGCCTAAGCGCTAGTGGACACCTCCTTTTTGGTACTCTCAGCGGTACTATCATCTTTCTCCGGGTCAGTTGTTTTGCTTTGGATTGTTGTCTCTGACGTTACTGGGGCGTTCTTGATAGTTGTTAATGTTGCCGTTTGTTCAGAAAAATGATCACCTGGAGTATAGTACGGGGAGTTTGGAAGACTTATATATTCTACATCTTCACCTATCTCCTTCTCCGTCTCCTTTTCTGCCTCACTTACAGATTTTGTGCTTGCCATGAGAACGCTCTTCACCCTAAAATATGGAGTTCGTTGTGTTATAAAAGGAAACCAACACACACGCTGCAAGGGAATGATGGTACATAAAGCACGTAAGCCCATAATATGGGTTTATGTGCCATTAATATGGGCCACACGCCATATTATTAGATTTATGCACGTGTGATTGGTAAATGCATATGTCACATCATCTTTGTTTTACCTCACACACTATATCAGGCCTAATGAACCATATCACATGTGCGCACATGCTATATATATGGAGAAGTATTATGCAAGGATAGAAATTCAATGCATGATTGTGGAGAGCAATGGCATGAAGCCACATGCTAAATAACATTTTAGAGAAAGAATTAAAATAAAAACATGCAAACAGTACTAAGTGGACCAAGACTTAGAAGTGCACAATTGAATGAGGTATTTCTAATAAATATTTCACTCACCTCATATAGGAATGGCTACCACTCTCAAATGGTGTATCGCCTCATGCCATCACCTCGCAATTTGTTATAACAATCCGATGAATTCATATTCGGCTTGTTCACCTTGAACTTTAAGTAAGATTTGCTAGAACAACTAAGAATTTATACTTGTTATTTATATCATCTCACCTAGGAATGGCGTAAGGCCACATGCCATCATGCCTCCTCTGATTCAGATTCGGATTGTTCACCTTGAAATAAAATACATTAGAAACTTAGTAAAGGAATATTCATGAATCTCACCTTGAACCCGGGTTATGAATGCTCTTGCTGCATCTCTTGCATGGTCTGGCAAGGTGATGGTGGCACTCTGCTTCCGCATCCAACCATGCACAACATTATCCACCGATATGCTCATGCTGGGATCCCTTGGATTCAGCACCCATCTCTTTTCTAGGCAATCGTTCGTATATCCGGAACTTGGCTTGAACCACTCCACAGTTACATTGAAGGAGTTAGTTTCCGCGTCCTCCTCTGCATCAGTGATGCAGCGCCCCACCCATATCATTTGTTTTTTATTACTGGGTCTGACAAGCACGACCATTCCTTTGCAGACCTGTACTGGATTGAACGCTGAATCCGGCTTCTTGTTCCTCGGCCCACAATAGTGATCCTCAGCATCGTTATCTGTCACTGCATTTCCAAAGGACATTGTTCCGCTACTATCTGGTGCTCTGGGTTCTGGCCAAAAGGACTCTTCCAATTCTTCATATACAACCGGCCCATTTTGGATAGCAGATATAATCTTCTCCCAGTATTCGAGCAAAGGCTTGCACCTCTGAAAATAGGATTCTCCACCAAACACCAACCCCCTCTTCCAGAAGGCAATATACTGTCTAATCCCGGCCACTATACTTTCCTGGTCTTTGAGTCCATCCGGGTGCATCGGCCGTGGGGAACCCTGAGGAATCATAGGTTCCCCAGTTATGGGATCTCTCTTGAAGAGTTCAATGCCGTCCACTGGCAGCCACACTGTGTCCCATTCTCTCATCTTGTACCTCATCACTGGAGCACCGTCACACATGCTGAAATGAAACTGAAGAGGCTTGGAGTGGCCAATCAGCGTTTCGGATCCGTCCCTGATGTAGCCTCTTACAAACCCCTTAAAGTCTGGAACCTCTGTCAGAAGTGCAGCTTCAATAGTGCCTTTGATGCAATTTTGGAATTCATCGTAGAGTTGTGGGAGGGTGAGGACATTGGATCGCCGGAGGGACTCTGCCAGGTGACTGAACATGGCATCGACGTCTTCATGAGTGTGCCCAACCATGAGAAAGCCAAGTGTAACCGTTTCAAATATGCCTTTGGCAACAAGCATCGCCAAGTACGCGAAGACGTACATGTTTTTGTTCTCACTGCCAGCATTGTCTGTTTGGAGCAGAAGATGGGGTGGAAGGCCACATCGGCCGCAAGAACTTCCTTGAGATTTTGCTTCGTTTGGATGAGGCTGTGCATTCACCGGGCGACCAGCCTCGTCGAAATGGCATGAGGCCTCACGTGATAACCCTACAATCTGACGGCCAACATATTCACTGGGATGGCATGGGGCCCCACGCGATACTGCAAGCCTTTGCTCCTCCTCCAGCTGAACCCTGTATGGGGTTCGATCAACAAGGGCCTTATGCAAGGGTTGGCCGTTCAGCTCAGTCTGCACACTTTGCAGAGACCTTAAGTGTTTTGCTAGGGACGCAATCATCATGTTTGCACCCCCGCCACCCCATAGAGGTACAAAGAAGTTCCCATAGTTCTAGGCACCATGCCCATGAGCGATTATGCCAAACAGAGACACAGGCAGCTGCATGGATGAAGAGATTGCCTTGGGGGCAGGATTGAGTCGAGGTAAGCACGTCTTTTTCTGGTCCATTTTGTCGTGGATGATGCAGAGGTAAGAGTCAGGTCTCTCCATGGAGAGAATCCTGTTATGATAATATGCAGTCCTGCAGCTTCTCTGCTCGATGTTGTGGTCGAGCCGCCTTCTAACCAACGTCTCTCGCTCTTGAGCGCTGCAAGAATTCTTCGACAAAGCCATTTTGATAGCAGTGCACTCGTCACACTTTGAAAAGCTTGAATACTTTCCTATACTCACATCCCTGAACCTGTTGCTCCACAATCTACTAAATCTAGATTGGCTCAGCTTCCTGTAGCCATTACTCTGGAGTTCCCGATTCACATCTTCCAATATGGCCCCCTTGGTATACATGGAAGGGAGAACTCGTTGGGTGTCTCGTGTTCCATCTTCCAAGAGGCGGGTTTTATGTGGTTGCTGCTCGCTACATGTCTCGACAAACCTCTTGAAGATTGCCTCTCCATATACAACATGACCCCTGGTTTTGTGCGTACCGTCGTTCCCATGGACTGCCTGTTGAACCTTTTGTTCCTCGAACTCAGTTTTGATTCTGTAGAATGTGGTTCGAGGGACTCCATAAATGATTCTCCATGCCTTCATGCAGACCAAACCCCTCTGGAAGACCATGCCCCCCACCTGATGTTCTGAAACATCAACAGATGACCGTAATGCCTCATACACAAAATTGCGAGCTGCCTTCCAGGACAATGTCTTGTATCTTGCTCTCTCCTCTTCAATAGCATCCCAATCAGCATGTTGACAGCACCTCCTCTTGCAACAAGCAACTGTCGAGACCATTCGAACCTCCATCGCCATTTTCTGCCTTTTCGGTTCATTGCTCAGATCCCTTTGGCTGCGCTTTAGGAAGGTGTACTTTCTTTTCCCATGAAGAGATGTTCTGTCATCAGTTGTAGTGGTGTTTGATTGTGAATCCTTCACATTCTCAAACACTAAGTGCCTCAATTTCCACCGCACAATGCTTCCAATAGTCAGACTGTTTTCTTCTGTGTCAACAACCTCTAAAATCGCAACTCCAATATCATCCCAGCCCAATTCTTGATTAGCAACCGCATCTCTTGGATCGACAACTGTGGCTAAGCCCTCAGCTACCACCTCCCCCTCGGGGTTGTTTAGAAACACCTTTGCCTGAATCCATGTAGCACGGTTCTTAAGATCCACGGAGGGAACATGCGTCGCACTTGCGCTGTCCCCAACATCTGCTTTCTTCTGAAGATTTTTCAAGGCAACAACAACATTTACCCCGACGACCATCTCTCCTCGTTCAATAGCGACCACATTCCCATCGAAGACAGTCTCTACTGATACAGAAGCATTGCCTTCCCCAAGCCTTTGACAGTGTATAACAAAGTTCCGATCCATAGACACAAGGGTCCCTTTTGCAACTCTTTTCCCACCATTCAAAATGTAAACCTTTTCCCCAACCCTGAAGGCCATTCTGAAAGTGTAGAAAAGAAGTTAAGACCATACAAAAAATGATTGGAGAATGGCCTAAATCATAACATACCAAACAACCTCAATAACATGAGGCCACATGCCATTATTCAAACATGCTATTGACACCCACGTGAAATTTCGCATTCACAAAATTGGCATGAGGCCTCATGCCATCTTGATATACACACAGCTGCAGGCAAGTAAAAACATACATGACAATACGCTAGCCATGAAATTGCAAGGGCCCAAGATGGCATGTGGCCTCATGCCATTTCTAAATGTGGTCCTAAGCCATTCCATGGTGAACATACCAGGAAGCACAAGTGCCGAATATCAAGAGGAAGCGGTAGCCACACCAAAGACAGTGCCGCTCGCAACACCGCAACTACTCGTAGCGCCGCTCGCAACACCGCAACTGCTCGTAGCGCCGCTCGCACAAACTGCCACTCGCATAAACTGCCGCTCGCAATGGCGCTTGCAATGCCGCAACCGCTCGTAGACACATAAACCACAGCCCACAACGCCGCATACATAAGCAGCGCTCACTGCGCTCAGCGGAACCAAGAACACGGCGCACAAAAATGATAGACCTAGGAATGAGTTCGAGAATTCAAAAATAACACACGCTTGAACGTCACATCAAATCCTCTGACAAACCAGATCTTATGATTCCTCTGACAAATTTCAAACTAAGTAGCTTCTAGACTTTGCTGTCGGAGGTTGAACTTTGTCACATCATGTCCTTGCCTCAATCCAGCTGTGCCATGTCAGTGATTCGAACTTTGCCATGCCATGTCAGCGATCCGCGCCAAGATTATTCGCCGTGTAAAGGAATAATTATGCTGTGTGTGTACGTCCATTTATGGCAATATAAGGCCACACGCCATTCAAAGAATAATGCTCGACATAAGGCCACACGCCATTCAAAGAATAATGCTAGTCGAGCATTTTTTGGTGCATTTTTGGGTTCAAAATTGCATGAGCCCACACGCTATAAAGTTTACCTGTACCAAAAATAGAAACAGCTTTATTTACTTGGGAATTTAAGTGGTTGAGGCATTTTTAAACTTACAAACACATGCCCTACTTACATTCCTTTGGTTGCTTAAAATTCAAAAATATTATAAACCTTTCTTTTTGCATTTTCAATGTTTTCAATTATGGTTTTTGATTTTCGTAGGACCAGCCTAGTAATCTATTTGCATCCCGTCATGTTTATAGCTAGCTTTCGTTTGTCCCCTTCGCTAGCCTGAGATACATCTGCTCGGCATCTGCCTCTTACAGCATTTGCCCAGAAAGGGCATCTTTCTTCACGCAGCATTTGCCATATGTTTAGGGTTTAGCAATTCAGTAGCTTGATAAACATGCAAATACAGAACTTGATGCAAAATCCTTTGATATGTCACAGTGCTCCTAGGACCATAAACACATTTCAATAGAGAGGGTCCTTTCATTTCATAACTCCTTACGTAGATCTTGGTGAAACCAGAGTTAGTGAAGTTAGTTTCTTGTGATCCCGCATCTGATTGTGATGTCCCTTTGCAGTTTCGATGGAAAGGTCAATGCACACCAAACTGTAAAATCTTGGAGCAAAATAACGGTTGGATCTATGGCAAATGCCCCTGAAACATTGTAAGGCTCGTGTGGTCTCATGTGGTGTCCGATCGAGATGCTTCTTTGCAGGGTCATCAAGAAAGACATTGTATACCATTCTGTAAAATCTAGTTGCGATCTAACGGTTGGATCTCCAAAAAACTCAAAAAAATCTCGCGCGTGTCAGAATATCCTAGGAATATACTCCTATGTGCCCCTGAAAATGGCATGTGGCCCCACGCCATTCATGAGATAACGCCAGATGACGCCGAGAATTTTTTGGTGCATTTTTTGGGTTCAAAATTGCATGAGCCCACACGCTATAAAGTTTATCTTTGCCAAATAGAGAAAAGTTTATCTGTGTCATATGAGGTAGTTACAGTCCTTTGTGCTCGGCATCTGCCTCTTGCAGCATTTGCACTGAAAGGGAATTTTTCTCCATTCAGCATTTGGCCCTAAAAATGGCATATGCCCACACGCCATTCAAGGAATAACGCCACAGGACGCCTGGATTTTTGGGTTTAAAATGTTTAGGGTTTTTTGGGTTTTTTCAAAATATTTTGGGTCCAACGTTTTTTGGGTTTCTTTGGTTCAAAATTGCATGAGCCCACACGCTATAATATTGATTTGAGAGAAAAATAGAAACAGATAGAATTTCTTTATTTAGCTGAACATCTGCCATTTTTGGAAATACAAGATGCTTTGGAATATCCAATCATGCATGGTATAAATATAGCGAGGGTATTAAATGATATCCCAATCATGATCTTTCTTTTGGATTTCGCGTGCATGCAGTCCGAGGAATGATGACGTTGCGGATTTCTTTTGGATTTTGCGTGCTTGCATGCGCGCGGCAATCCAGAAATTAATGGTGGCGCCCAAGTCCGAGGAATGATGACGTGGCGGGATTACCAACCGTTGTGACATTTCGCGCGTGTGAGGTTGGGTTTTGCATTTTGCTTTGTACTCGTGCTCGCACACTCGCGCTCCCACTCGCATCGCGCTCCCACTCGCGATCACGCTCACTTCTCTACAGGTTTCTCGTGTGCATCGGCGTCCACTCGCGCTTGCATCACACTCGCGCTCGCATCGCGCTCGTGTGCATCAGCGTCCACTTCAAGACACACCCAGTTTGTAACTTCGCCGCCAACTCCGCCGCCCACTCCGCCACCCACACGCAGCCCACTTGGCGTCCCGGGAGATTTCAGCACCACTCTCCAACTGTAAGTGGCAGAGTAGCCTTGCTGCTACGATCCGCTGCACACACAGTGCACATTCGCCAGCGAGTCCGGCCTCGATTGTCACGGCCTCCATTCAGCTTCAAATGGTAAGTCTTTTAGGCCAAGTAGAAAATGGCATAAGGCCACATGCCATTCAGTAGCAACATTGGCATGCACCGATTGGGCTCTCGAGTGCAGTCTAGTTACAGATGGCGTGTAGCCTCACGCCATCTTAGGATGCAGCCTCAAGACATCTGATGCAGTGGTGAATGGCGTGTGGCCTCACGTTATTTCCAGCTGCTAGTTTTTCATCTGTCAGCTCTAATTGTTGTGCATTTCTGAACAGGCGAGGAATTGCGTTCTTCTTCCAGCCACTGTCAATGTGGATGCAGAGAAGGGGGAGGAGCTCACCAGTTGGACTTTCGGGATGGAAGGCGAGGATCTGATGCTGTACAACACAGATGGTGGGAGAAAAGAATGCATGGGGATCCTCATCCAAGTGACAGACACTCCATGCAGTTGCATGCAAGAATATGGATTGGCACTTGTGGTAGAGACAGTGTCCGCCTTCAAGATCCACCTTGCACATCCTAGCGGCTTCCCGGAGGGGGGCAGCGGCTATGAGGAATTCCTAGATGGAGCTAGGGAGAGGTTGTCCAGGAGGCCCACAATTTCGAAGACGCTGCGGGTCTATGAAGATCACATGGAATCCACGGACCTCACCTACGGTGATGTTCAAAAACTATATTCCAACATTGAGCCGTTGAGAGTGCCTCCAGTTTGCGAAGCGAAGGGGAAGGGGGTCGATCTGGAAACTACCCCGAAGCAGAAAAGGGTGGTCAAGCTCAAGCCGACGTCCGACTCTGCTGCTCCAAAAAAGAAGCTACTCGGTGATGCCATTGCCTCAGGTTCGAACACTACACCCACCAAAAAGAAGAGCCGCAAAGAGCAGAAAGAGCAAGAAGAGGCAGCAAAAATCGTCGCAGATAATAGTACTTGTTACTATTCCAACAAAGTATATACAATCGACGTGAGCCGTATTGAGATCCAAAGCAAATACAACCATAGGCTAGTATCTGATGAGTGGGTGGAGAAATTGAAGCAGAAGATGCTGGCAAGTCCAGTAACACCCGACATCGCAGACGTGATCCCCTACTACCGAACAATGAAGGGCGAGACGAGGTTTCCAGACTTGATCAATAGGAAGGTGTTGGACGATCAGAACATCCGGTTCTATGCCGTCTCCGGGCAGCATTCTAGCTTGGCGATGCAACAGATAGTTGTGGATATTATGGTGGGCGAGGAGGTGAAGAAAGTCTTCAAGACAAGAGTTGTCCGCCTGATAAAAGGCAACTCGCCCCTCCGATCTATCATATACATCTCCCACGCGCAGAATGTCAAGCAAGAAACGTGCTACAAATCGGGTCTGCACGAGACATTGGCACGAACACGGAAGCTCTGGGTTCAACTGAAGAAGCCACAAAAACCAGGACAAGGACGTGCACTAGCAACTAGCGCCTGGCAGGTAAGCCTCGTTGCATGTGGCATAGCATGTGGCCTCACGCCATTTCCATTGCAGGAATTCTCGAGTCTTCTCTCGAAAACACTGGGGGTCAATAACACACTCAGCATCCATAACATTCTACTCGCGACAAAAGTTGTTTTTGACAAATGTGTAGATGTGCTGAGGAGGTACCATGACGGGGAGTTGCTAAACTCAATGGGTGTGGAGGACGGCCGGAAGCCCAATGATTTGAAGCTCAACGCCTTGCGTTTCTCGCGGTCTCTAGACGACGACGACCTTCTGACAGTGGCTAATGCTCTTCTACGTGGTGAGGTAGTCTTCAACAAGACCAAAATGACTCCCGGCCATATTGTGACATATGAGGACTTGTGCACGACTCTGAGAGCTCGTGCGCTATTGAAGGATTGGATCTTCGAGCAAGTGGCCATGGCGAGGGTGAGCATCGACACCACGCAAGAGATGATGGAAGAGCTGGACTTGTCAAATGAAGACATCGACGACTACGTGAAGGGGGCCCCCAAGTTCATCGATCTGCTGCGGGATGCCACGAAAAGTAAAGCTGAGAAGTTGGATCAGTATCCAAATTTCATTAAGAGGGATGTCGACCGCCGGCTTCAGAAACAGCTCGACCCCGCAACAGAGGCCTATCGAGAACCTTACCGGGTATACGTGAATTCGGATGAAGATCAAAGGTGGAGGAGCATCGTTTCCCGCGGAGATGAGCAGGTCAAGAACATCTTTTGTGTGATGGACTTCACAAACGAGGAGATCACTCATGCAGACGAAGTCAGCTCCATCATTGACTTAATGGTGGGACTTGCGAAGGTGGAATCTTCAGTCCACTATATGATCTACGACTCCGAATCCTATCACAAGTTCTGGAAGGCCTTGAACGAGGTGAAGGCTCGGTTGAAAGGCAAGGAGATGCGAGAGATCCATGGGATAATGGCTAAGAAGAAGATACCGACGAATGTCCGCATCTTCACAGTCGCCCTTGTTATTGGTCCTGCAGCAGAGTGGGACTGGAGTGACTTCCCAGCTTCGTTCAACAAAGCCGATCGAATTGATCTGAGGGAGGTCAATTTACCCGTGCCTGAGGAACTGAAGACGGCTATGGAGCTTTCGAATCCAAAGAAAGCTCCAGGTGCAGCATGGGAAATGCTCAGTTGGGTCTTCAACGCAATAGCGGGTGACTCCAAGGGCAAATGCGTTGTCGAGTACAACTGCGGCGGACTATTCTTTCGAGCCGCACTACTCAAGGGTGTCCCGTGTGTTGCGGTGACAAACTCCATTGAAGAGGTGACTTCAATGGAGCATATAATTACAGTTGCCAAAGAAAAACAGTATCTTCTCTACGAACCTGGTGAGTACGCACTTTAAGTTTAAATGTTATCTCACAAGCTCTGTATGCAGGAGCGTGGCCACCCCCAGATGTTGAAATGGCGTTAACAGCTACTGATGTTAGGCCGAGCTCACAACCTGCACAAGGTAAGGTCACGTGAGGCCTCACGCCATTTTGATTATAGATCGTTGTGAATATTCAGACACGAGGACTGAAAAGCGCACTGGTGGCGCGTCGAAGAAGGACAAACAGACAAGCAATAGGAAAAAAGGAGGTACAAATTATATTTGCAATGGCATGTGGTCTCATACCATTCCTTGCAGGAGACACTTCTTCAAAGGCAAAACAGGCAAGCACCAGCCAAGCTCAAACTGACAGTGGTCATAAAAAGCGAAAGCACGTTGGACAGTCGTCGGGATCAGAGGCGTTTGATTCGAAAAGGAAGAAGGGCAACGAAAAGATGATAGGTAATGCCTCGCGGTTATGGCGTGTGTGCTCATGCCATTCATTGCAGATCAAGGGCTGAGTGAAAGGAGCCAGTCACCACCTTCTGACTCAGATTCCTATGGTGGACTCCCCTTCCCCAATCTCAATGGAGAGGTACAATGGATGAGGGATGCTTTTCAAGTCAGGGCCACGTTTTTCTCATCTCGTTGTCTTCGAAGGGTGCAAGAACGTGCAGAAACCATGTTAAGACAGTCGGGTGAGGATACGGTCCTAGGTCACGCACTAAAACAGGCTATGGATGTCTTGTATTTTGAGATGGAGACTCGGCCAAATGATTTTCCCAAGATGGTCCTAGAAAAACAAGCCATCCAGCCTAAGCAGCCTATGGAAGAAATGCAAGAGGGGGATGAGGAGCCAGAGAAAGATAATGAGCAGGAAGAGCAGAAGGACGAAGAGGAGGACAAAGAAGAGGAGGACGAAGAAGAGGAGGATGAAGAAGAGGAGGACGAAGAGGACTTGGATGGTCCTCACAATGGTGACGATCACAATAACGACGATGACGATGATGATGACGATGGCCAGCCTGAGGTGGCCAAAGAGCAGCGGAGGAAGGTCATACAAGACAAACCATCAGGTAAATAATAGTACATCCATTCCTAACCTTTTACCATTTCTAACATTGTCCATGTAGGTCGCAGAAGAAATGGTAAGTAGAGATTATTCAGTTGAATTAAGATACAAACTCTAGCCTTTAGTGTCGAGGAAGGATAGTGCCAAGCAAGGGTCGAAACGTATGTCCAATCCTTCAGAATCAGCAGTGCGCCCAAGTGATATCGGTCCTAGTTCCTCAATAGCAGTTGATGGTAAATACAATATAGTCGATTCAATGTGCTAATGAGTTTGTTTTTAGTAGCACGGGAGGATACCATCTCAATCGAAGGGAGATATTTGGACATGCATATGGATCCGCCAGTGGACTCTACTTGCCTGCAAGAGTCATCAGAGCTTGTGGAGGCTACTATCCATATCAACGCCAAGCAAGCTGACCACGCTCCACTTGATGCTGCCCATACCACTGAGTCAATCTTGTCCACGTATCCAACTGACGGTGACCAGGCGCCATTGGACCCGCATGAGGCCGCCCCAGCCGCCAAGCCGATCGTATCCTCATTTCCAACGTGTGCCCAATCGTCTGACTACGTGCCATTGGAACCTCCCTACACCGCCCCTGCTGCCTGTTCGGTCATGTCCACTTTGCCAACGGAGGCACCAACTGAAATGGCGTGTGATCACACGCCATCGGAACCACCCCATGCCACTGTTGAGCCAGTTGTACCAGAGTCTACAGCTGAAATGGCATGTGCCCACACGCCATCGGATGCGATTGACCCCACATTGCAGAGGAGAGTATTTCCGCCCTTCACGTTTCCTCGACCAAAACCCTCTGAACGACCATCGGGAGCACCATTCGCTAATATTGTAGATGGTAAAATTGACTTGTACCATTTTTTATGCTGACGCATTTCATTTCAGAGTCACGGCGAAAGTACTGTATCGTTTTTGATCTGAACGGTGTCCTTTTCTCCCATGAGCGTGGCTTGTCCTCGAATGTCACTGCACCCTCCAAAGCCTGCGGTCGCAAGTTGGTCAAAAGAGACAGATTCACATTAATCACACGGGAGAAACTGCGGGATCTAATAATGACCATGCGACACTTAAAACAAAGGGCTGGGTTCAATTTGCAATTGGGAGTTTGGACATCCATGATGCGCCACAATGCATTAACGTTGCTACAGATGATGCACGATTAGACGCGAGTAATATTACCATTTGACTTTCTCCTAACGCAGGAGGATTGCTTGACTATGGTCCATATGAGGGGTAGCAAGCCCATCTTCGTCAAGGCAGAGGCTGTAGTGATGAACCGGACTGCTAGGTCAAGTGAAATCCTCATCATCGATGACTCACCGATTAAAACTGCAGCGAACACGTACACATATGCAGTGCACCCCATCTCTTGCAGTATGGAAACTAGGGAGAAGAAACCGTATGTTCTGGGGGACCTTGCAAAACGGCTTGAAGCGATGGTGATAGAGAACCGGCCATTCCAGGAGGTGGCTGTAGAAATCAACCAAATGGCAGATGGAATGGTATATCAGAAGCCATTTGATCGGACAGACACCAGTCATCATTTATGGCATGTATATTGTCTAGCCAAGCACTATCCGCATCTCCATAATCTGCTCAACCGGATGGGTTCTTCGACCACTGAACATGAGCGTGGACGTATTAGAGAAGAGATGGCATTACTATTGGGTTTAAATCCTGATAGTGTGGAGAGTGATGAAATTCCAAGATTATTGTATAGGCGTTGGAGGCAAAAAATAACAGTCTGAGATGGCATGTATTTATTTAAAAATGTAACTTATTATGGCATGGGGTTCCATGCCATTGTATTAATATTAAAAGACAATTCTTTGAGAGGATTTGCATTTACAGCATGTTATTGGAAGTTTATGAAGTTGTTTTATTAATAAGGGGAAAGTAAAGATTGAATGGGGACTTGGGTTCCACCTAGACTCGGAGCAACTAAGCCAATATTAAAAGGATGGAAAGAAATTGGACGACGATGACAAGGAGAAGAGAGAGGTGAAGCAGTGGCAGGGGGAGGAGAAGTGATTGAGTAGACATTTCCTTGTTTAAAATAAAATGGCATGTGCCTCAATGCAGTTGAATTTTGTTATATTTATATACTATATAAAGGTTTGGAAACCTTATTTTACAAGTGGGATAATGACAATTCCCACTTTAACAAAATAGAGCTTTAGTATGCTTAAGCCTCAAACATTTTTGCCCATTTTTCTGATATCTAACACCAGCATCTGCAAAAATGCAAAGTGAACATCCAAGGCTTGATCACGAAGACCACATTGTAAGCGACTAAATTTTCCATTCTACTTTAGTCACTTAACCACACCTCTGACCACTTGGAGGAGTCTCATTCACAACCTCCATAAGTCCAATCCAGGACTTGGGACTTGCTAGCCCCGAGAATGGCATCCATGCCACTCAACATTTGCACTTGGTCCAAGTGCTCCACGTGTCCGATCCCATGACCGACACTCAAAGGTACCACCGACATAGCAGCCCGTTACGCTAAGGCCATGCCCAATCACCTTTGCCACACTGGTAGTCCAATACCACTTGCATCACCGTCTTGGCTCTCCAAGACTAGGCAAACCATCCGTGAGTGGTCATCTCAGATCCACTCCTTAGCATCCTTAGGATGCCCACCGACAAGGGGAATAGCCTTCCCCAATATCCCTCTGTCAGTCCCCACTAAGTCCCTTTCTGCCCCTAGCCGTGTTTGCCAACACTGCCACTGGATCGAGACTTCAGGCCCGACCACTAAGTCCCACGGTCCTCTGGGACTTCCTCACCACACGACTGTGTCCTTGGTCACTACCCCAGAGGACTGCTCCTCTTCCTTTCCACAGTCTGGGCCTTTGGGACAACATTTCGGAACACCATGGCCTTACGCGAGCCACCTGGGTACTCTCCTCGCCTTCTGCCCTTGGGTGCTCTAGCCATGGGCTTAGAGCGGGTTCCGTTGAGCCACACCAGGTATCCAAGTAGGTAGTGCCACCCACACTTGGACTGGGAGCATCGGCCAGTCGATCTCCCGGGGGAACTAGAGCCGGCTCTTGAACACTTCACCAAGCTACCCCGCTTGTCGGTCTGTGTTCACTCTAGTCTTGGACTTCCCAGTGGGCAACTCATCACCCAACACTGGGTCCGACCTTCCTGGGCCAAACTGGCCTTTCCTGGCCAAACTGGCTCCACTGCAGTCCTCCCCCTACTATACTTTTGGAGCTCACCAAACCCCCCAGGGTCTGGGAGACAAACGCTTTGGGCTTTCACCCTCTCAGGCTCTGGACTCGGACTCGGACTCGGACTCGGACTCGGACTCGGACTCGGACTCGGGCTCAGGCTCAGGCTCGGGCTCGGTCTCGGCCTCGGCCTCGGCCTCGGTCTCGGTCTCGGTCCCGATCTCGGTCTCGGTCTCGGTCTCGGTCTCGGTCTCGGTCCCGGTCTCAGTCTCGACTTCGGACTCCATCTCGGACTCCATCTCGGACTCCATCTCGGACTCCATTTCGGGTCCATCTTGGGTCCACCTCGGACTCCATCTCGGACTCCATCTCGAGTCCATCTCGGACTCCATCTCGGACTCCATCTCAGGTCCATCTCGGACTCCATTTCGGACTCCAACTCGGGTCCATCTCGGACTCCACTTCGGACTCCAACTCGAGTCCATCTCGGACTCCACTTCGGACTCCAACTCGAGTCCATCTCGGACACTTCCACGTGTCATGTGTTGGTCCTTTTGGGTCCCTTTTTGGAGCCTTGCTTTTTGCTCGCTTCGTGCTCGTTCCTCGAGCACTTCGTTGGGAGTTCCACTCCCGCTCTTGACTTTTCAAGTCAGAGCTTTTGGTCCAAACGTGTTACGCTCGTTTGGCTCTCGCTTCAGCCACTACCACGTGGCACCCTTTCCGGCTCCACTTTGGGGCCTAGGGATTTTGTGTCTCACACACATCTTTGGATATTCACATTACACTAACACTCTTCTTCAACCACCTTCAAGATATAATGTGAAGTCAAAACATTAAGAAAAATGACATGAAAAATCAAGATTTAAGGAAAATTCCTCATCACTTGAAATAGTAATGCCACTTCCACTAACACAAGTGCTAGTGATGTTAATGCCTCAACTACACATTTTCTCCATCCAATAATCTACTCCAAGTGCTAACGAATCAACCGATGAACTATAGCAAATGAATGCTACAACCCTTTTTCCAACATCTTATGGGCAAACCCTTAGGAAACAAGGTACCAACTTAAGCATAGCATAATAGACCATCATTGAGAATCCAGTCAAAGCTACTATAATGCTACTTCGTGCAAGTAGACTAGCTTCACCATCAACCACCTTGGGGTTGATCATCGTTTACCCAAGCAATTTCATAAACACATTGCTCACTATCACATGGATATGATATAAGCGTCACAATGACTTGATCATCAATTGAGTAACACCACAAGCAATGCCAATGTCACTACTTCAAAAGTTTATGTGGGTATCAAGTGTCAACTCAATTCAACAAAATGTAACATAAATGCCACACTCTACCGATAGAGCTTTATAACACTAAATACCACTAACTTTTATTAACAACATGGACAAGCTCATGCCACTCTCTTTCCGACCAAACTCAAAACTAATCCAACACCAAGCTACTCAAGGAGCAATAGCAAGGTTCCCCGGAAAAGAATTGAACATTGCAATTCAAGTCTTCCAATAGCAAGTTTAGACAAAATGGTTTAACGCTTCACCGCTATCCATCCCATAACTCACCACTTGTAAAACCATCATTTCCAACATGCATCAAGGTAAGGACCCTTGATTGCATACCATGAACATGAGCAATGAGTCACATCTTGTTGCAAATCATCTCTCCAAGAAGAGGAGATGATTTACGTGTTTGATCCTTCGTCCCTGACGACTCTCTTTTCGGTCTCATCTTTGACTAAACCTCAAGCTTGTTTTCGCACTGCCCTCAGTCCAATCCAAGAAAAGTTTATGAGAGAACACGGCAATGATTACTTGAATCAATAGACTAATCCCTACAATCTTGATTGATCCACTTGTAATCATGCCAAGGAAGGATCCACTAGTGCCATGCTAAAAAGTTACAGACCAGCCTATTTGCCACTCATAGCAAACCCAGGGAAGGTTTACTTAAACCCATGGTATATGAAACAACTCACGGAACCACTAATAGACTAACATTAATCCTGCCAACTCAAAGTGTAACCTTGAGTTGCTAATGTGCCTCACTCATGAGCCCAAGCTCAAACTCATGTGAATGGAACAACTTAATCCTTCCTATGAGCCCAAGCGAAAGCTCATACAATCTAGTACGAAAGGTAACCAAATTCCATACCCAAGGAACGATTGCAAAGCCTTTGCACCCAAATGTGTACCCACTCGAATCATCGTTTTCATCTCTGCGTATGCAATGAGACTAGTTGCCCAATCTCATTGGATAGTACTCACCGAGACTCATCCTCTGATACCAAATGTAGTGCACGTGGTTTTGACCTTCTATCCTATGGTGATTTACTATAGGATAACACCACGAAGCGAAACCTAAACCCTCTTTGTGCCACGTGATAGAGCCATGTGTCACATGCCACGTGTCCAAAGGAACGTAGTGTAGAACCCGAGGTTTAGGGCCTTAGGCCACTGAACGAAGAAATGGTGCCAAACCCCCAAGCGTGGAGCCAAGGAGTGATGGAACCAAACCACGGAGTAACTCCCAAGCATAAAGCCCAAGGAACGAAGGGACAGAAGCCCGGAGCGATTTGGAACAGTCTTGGAGCAACCAGCATCCCAATGCCAAAACCAGCACACAAAACGGAGCCAAACGGAGTCTGGCGCTATTTCGGCATACCGGTGGCCTAACGCGAGGACATGGGTACTCCACCAGCTAGCATGGTGTGGAATTTGGGCTTAGGCCCAAGCCGGACACAGAACAAGGACAGGCACGCAAGCGGGAGCTAGGCTATGCCTCAGGTTGGTCGGCCATGCTCGACCTACCCCCTATCCCTACTATACATTTGGAACACCCCCACAACCCCCACAACTAAATATGGAATGGTGTTAGATTGCGAATTTGGACATGGGACAAACACCATTGTGTTCAGGCTGATCTCTACATTCCATAGATATGCCAAATGAGCAAGTCCAAACACTTTCCATAATTAGCATCTGGGACCGAAATGAGATTAACACAAAGGGCATGATAGCGAGGGTGTTTGGCAAACACGGTAAGCTATCATCTAGCGAATATTGAGGGACTAATCTCAATATCGCGAGGGTTCTTGATACTAGCAAGTGCAAGCCAATGACTCAAGTTTCTCAAACCAAGCCGAGTATGCTTAGCAAGAAACACATAGGGTTCCTACCTTATATTTATCCAATCTAAGTGCATGGTCATTGACCAGTTTCTCAACTAGCTCAAGTGGGAAATTGATAACGGGTCCAGCAATACCGACCTCTTGCCATCGTGGCAGTAAGGTAAGAGTGTCCGTAAGGACTGGCCGACAGGTAACTTTCGATACTCGAAGTCACATTCGCGACAATTTCCTTGTCAATGACGGCTAGAGGGTGTCTAAGTTTTAACATCTTTGGACGTAGAGGAGAAGTTATTTCATAACTCATTTAAGTTGGTGTGTTTCCCACATAGTGTGCTTTTCGTTAACTTTTGGAGTTGTTTCCTTGACGGTTTGCTGGACTCGAGTATACATCGACGAGGACATCGATCTTCCCTAAGGGCGTGTAGCGCATGTGATCATGGGATGAGATTTGGATATACTGTCACCATGGATCCTTGGAACCTTGGGGGATAAATGGGGATAAAATAGCCACTAAGGGCTCTCTCATCAAGCAATTGCCCCTTTTTCAGTTGGCTTAAGGGGAGAGAGATAAGGTGCGCTACAGTTGGTATCAGAGAAAATGGCACGGGTTTGATTCCCATTGATTAGTGGCTACTTAAAAGTATAATATACCCTTGAGCAAGGTATATTCCTACCCCTAAATTTGAAATCGTACGTATTGGGCATCCATGCGTATGTCCTTCCTCTTGTGTGGAGTATCCACGGACGAAGGTATCCACCGTGGGACTGCGGTACGGGTGGATGACTAGTTGCCTCACATGGAATAGCTGGTCTACATAATGGAAGGATTGGTAGATTGAGTGCGGAAATGGAGGTGTTGGTTCCCCTTGGCTCAGTAGGGGTTGTTAGTCAATAATCAATGAGGACATTGACATCTCTGAAGGGGGGGTGAGTGTAGCGCATGTGATCATGGGATGAGATTTGGATATACTGTCACCGTGGATCCTTGGAACCTTGGGGGATAAATGGGGATAAAATAGCCACTAAGGGCTCTCTCATCAAGCAATTGCCCTTTTTCCAATTGGCTTAAGGGGAGAGAGATAAGGTGCGTTACAGGGGGGGAGAGTGTCGCAAATGTGACTTTGGGTATTGAAAGATATTTGTCGGCTAGTCCTTACAGACACTCTCTCCTTACTGCCACGATGGCAAGAGGTCGATACTGTTGGTTCCCTTTATGGTCTCCACCCAAGCTAGTTGAGAAAATGGTCAGCACATGTACACTTAGACCAAAAGGGCACTAAGGAAGGAAATCCTAAGTTGTCATTAAGTCAAGCATACTTGACACGGTGACGAGAAACTCATGATGCTGATTTGCACTTGCTAGTGTTGGGAACCCCTGCGATATTAAGACTAGTTCCTCAATATTCGTTAGATGATAGCTTACCGTGTCTGCCAAACACCTTTACTATCACGCCCTTTGTGTTAGTCTCATTCTGGTCCTAAATGCTAATTATGGAAAGTGTCTAGATTTGTTCATTTGGCATATCTACGGAATGTAGAGATTGGCATAAACACAATGGTGTTTGTCCCATGTCCAAATTCATAATTTAGCGCCATTCCATATTTAATAAGTTTTGAGCTTGTCCCAGAGACTAACTCCTGGTATTAAGGGAGGCTTGGGGTGAAAGCCCAAAGCGTGTATTCCTCAGGGGGGGATGTGGGGGGTTCCAAATGTATAGTAGGGGTAGTGGTTCGAATGCATGTCTAACCACCTGAGACATTAGTTTGGCTCCTGCTAGGCTGTGTTGCTCCTTGTTCTGCATCTGGCTTAGGTCTAAGCCTAAGCTCCACGCTGCTCTAGTTGGTGGGGTACCCTTCTCCTCGCATTAGGCCACTGATATGCCAAAATTGTGCCAGACTCCATCTGACACCATTTTGCGTGAAGGTGCTAGATACGGGGAGCTGGTGCTCATGGGATTGTACCAGACCCTCGTTTTGTAACGCAACAGGCTTGGAGTTCGGCTCCAAATTCAAGTGCGCTATAGTGAGGCATATTAGTAACTTAAGGTTATGCTTTGAGTTGACAAGATTAATGTTAGCATATCATATAAGTTGTTATATATATTATGGGTAAAAGTAAACCTTCCCTAGGTTTGCTATGAGTGGTGAATAGGTTAATCCATAGTTGTTTAGTATGACACTAGAAGATCTTTCCTAGATATGATTATGAGTGGATCAATTAAAATATAGGGATTAGTCTATTAGTTTAAGTAGTCATTACTATACTCTCTTATAAACTTTTCTTAAAGTGAATTGTAAATGCGAGCTTGAGGTTAAGTCAAGATGAGACCAAATAGAAAGTTATTAGGGATAAGGATCAAACATGTAAATCATTTACTCTTTTGGGAGAGATAATTTGGCAACGAAGTGTGATTTCATTGCTTGTATTCATATCATGCAATTGAGAATTCCTATTTAATCTATGTTAGTTATTATGGTCTTACAAGTGGTGAGTTATGAGATGGATAGTGGTGAAGCGCTAAACCATTTTGCTTAAGCTTGCTATTAAAAGGTTTGGGTTGCAATGCTTAAATTGTTTTTTGATAAACTTTATTATTTTTCCTTGAGTAGCTTGGTGTTGGATTTATTTTAAGTTTTGTCAGAAAGAGAGTGATATAAACTTATCTATATCATGAATAAAGTTTATGGTGTTAAGTGTTATAAATTTTTATCTGTGAATATGACATTTATATTGCATTTTGTTGAATTGAGTTGGCACTTGATACTCATATAAATCTTTGTAGTAGTGACATGAGTATTGCTCATAGTATTTCTCAATTGATGATCAAGTCATTGTGATTTTTATATTATACCCTTATAATTATAAGTAGTGTGTTTATGAAGTTGCTTGGTCAAATGATAATCAACCTTAAAGTGGTTGATAGTAATGCTAATCTATTTGCACATAGTAGCATTGTAGTAGCTTTAACTTGGTTCTTGATGGTAGTTCATTATATGCTAAATTAGTGTTGGTACCTTGGTTTTTTGAGAGTTTGCTTATTGAATTTTGAAAAAGTTGTAACATTCATTTGCTATAGCTTGTTAGTTTATCTGTTAACACATGGAATAGATTATTAGATGGAAAAAAATGTGTATTTGAGATATTGGCATTGTTAACATTTGTGTTAATGGAAGTGGCTTGATATGTCGAATGATAAGGAGTTTTCCTTGAAGCTTGATTTTTCATATCATTTTTTTTTTGTTAATGTTTTGGCTTTACATTTGATTTTTAAGATGATTGAAGAAAGTGTTAATGTGATATAGATATCCAAAGATATAGTATTTATGATCATATTTTTGGGTATTTATTATTATTCGTGAATGTTGGTTGAAATAAGGGTATGATGTTAGATGTTTAGGCATACTAATGGATCATAAGAATTTATGTTAAGGTGAACTTATATTAAGTTACAGGTAAAAGAGTCTTGAGAATTTGCATTCTTGGACAAAAAGTTATTCTTTCTCTAGGATGGAAGTTTTTGTAGCGCATCTTATCTCTCTCCCCTTAAACCAATTGGAAAAGGGGCAATTGCTTGATGAGAGAGCCCTTAGTGGCTATTTTATCCCCATTTTATCCCCCAAGGTTCCAAGGATCCACGGTGACAGTATATCCAAATCTCATCCCATGATCACATGCGCTACACTCACCCCCCCTTCAGAGATGTCAATGTCCTCATTGACTATTGACTAACAACCCCTATTGAGCCAAGGGGAATCAGCACCTCCATTTCCGCACTAAATCTACCAATTCTTCCATTGTGTAGACCAGCTATTCCATGTGAGGCAACTAGTCATCCACCCGTACCGCAGTCCCACGGTGGATACCTTCGTCCGTGGATACTCCACACAAGAGGAAGGACGTACGCATGGATGTCCCATACGTACGATTTTTCAAATTTAGGGGTAGGAATATACCTTGCTCAAGGGTATATTATATTTTAGGTAGCCACTAATCAATGGGAATCGAACCCGTGCCATTTTCTCTAATACCATGTCGCAAATATGACTTCGGGTATCGAAAGTTACTCGTCGACCAGTCCTTACGGACACTCTTACCTTACTGCCACAATGGCAGGAGGTCAGTATTGCTAGACCCTTTATCAGTCCCTCTTGTGATAGTGGAGTTAACTAGGCATTTCGAGTGTACTTAGACCGGACGAGCATAAAGACGGAATTCCTACGTGTTATTAGCTAAGCATACTTAGCCCGGTAAGGAGTTCCCGTCTCGTTTTGTCTTGCACTTGCTAGTGACAAGAACCTCGCATATTGAGATTAGTCCCTCAATATCGCTACATGATAGCTTACCGTGTCTGCCAAACACCCTTGCTATCATGCCCTTTATGTTAGTCTCATTTCGGTCGCAAATGCTATTTATGGAAAGTGTCCAGATTTGCTCATTTGGCATATCTACAGAATGTAGAAATCGTCCTGAACACAATGGTGTTCGTCCCGTGTCCAAATTTGCAATCTAGGAACATTCCATATTTAGTAAGTTTCAAGCTTGTCCCAGATACTAACTCTTGATACTAAAGAAGGCTTAGGGTGAAAGCCCAAAGTGTGTGTTCCTCAAGGGGGGGGGAGGGGCATAGTCTAGCTCCCGCTTGCGTGCCTGTCCTTGTTCTGTGTCTGGCTTGGGTCTAAGCCCAAGTTCCATTCCATGCTAGCTGGTAGAGTACCTATATCCTCGCGTTAGGCCACCGGTATGCCGAAATAGCGCCAGACTCCGTTTAGCTCCGTTTTGCATGCTGGTCCTGGCATTGGGATGCTGGTTGCTCTAGGACTGTTCCAAGTCGCTCCGGGCTCCTATCCCTTCGCTCCTTGGCCTATATGCTCAGGAGTTGTTCCGTGGTTCAGTTCCGTCACTCCTTGGCTCCGTGCTTGGGAGTTTGGCACCGTTCCTTCGTTTAGTGGCCTAAGGCCCTAAACCTCGGGTTCCTATGGACACGTGGCATGAACATGTGGCATGTGACACATGGCATCTGTCACATAGCACAAAGAGGGTTTAGGTTCCGCTTCGTGGTGTTATCTTATGGTAAATCACCATAGGATAAAGGGTCAAAACCACATGCGCTACATTTACCAACTGTAGCGCACCTTATCTCTCTCCCCTTAAGCCAACTGGAAAAGGGGCAATTGCTTGATGAGAGAGCCCTTAGTGGCTATTTTATCCCCATTTTATCCCCCAAGGTTCCAAGGATCCATGGTGACAGTATATCCAAATCTCATCCCATGATCACATGCGCTATAGTTTTCCACAAATTTATTTTAGACTTTTCCAATGGCTGATTTGTTAATTATTTTGCTTAAAAACCATTTTATTTTTTATAGTTTGAAAGAGCTTTTAACTTTTGGGGTTAGACAGAGTCTAGAGTTGGCATAAAAAAATGGCTATTGCACTTTTTCTAGAGTGGTGACTCTTGTGCCTTTTTTCTATAGCATTATGCTTTGTAGCAGGTTGCATTTTACATTTTATTAAACTCTATAAGAGTAGTGAACTCACATTAATCTTGACTTTGTTTTGATGGCTTTGCTCCTTGACTAAAGATAATGATGTCCAATTTAATTGTTGTTATTGAGGTGTTAATACTCATATTGTAGTTTTGTCTATTAAGAAGTTGTGTACTATATGAGTCTATTTTATGGTTTTCACTTTAGTTTTGACTAAGTATTGATTATGTATAGTTAACCTCTTCAGTTATGCTTAGGGCTGTTAATTAGATGTGTTATTGTTGTTTGATTGGATTCTAGTAGCTGTACTTGTCCATATTCCTATATGTTATACCTAGGGTATTACTTTTCTATTGAACAAATATATGACTCGATGATGTAAGTTTAGTGATTTAGTCTTATTAAGGCAAGTTGAAAAATGATTAATGGTTTCTTGGTAACTAGTGGTTACTTGTAGACTTCATCGAGGATTGTTGATAATTGCTTTCCTTGATAATAATTAAGTAGTGATAGGATTGCTTACTAAGTGGTATTACAAAGGATCATATTTTTGGGATTTTATGATTTTTCATGTTGGCATATTAATTCTACCTTTGTTGATATTGTTTGGTTTCATTTAGTCTATAGTATTGGATTACATTAAATCTTAGATGTGATGATTCACTCTTTGATTATGTGTTATTTATAGTTGAGTATTATTAAAGGATTGGTCTTAGATACTAAGTTTAGTATCTTCAACCTTGGTTAGTTTGGTTGTTAAAGAGTGTTAAGTGGTGATTCACTCTTGCTTTCTTTTAGTTTTGTTTCAGTGTTCATAATATTGAAGTGATGTTATAATATTGACATTATTAGAGTTCAGAGTGAAGTGAAATGAGTTATTATCTCCATAAGTATATTAAGAAAGTTGGATTTTTTATTTGTAGTGATTTAGATAGTTGGTGAACAATTGGGTTTAATGGAGATTAATATTTAATTTCACTAGTCTTAATAAAGATGGTATTGATAGTTAACTATACCTTTATGTTATTAGCATTCGTACATTTTGCTAGTTAGCAATTATGATAACGTTTAAATCAATTGAGTGACAAATTGAGATAGTTGTGGTTTAGACAAGATTATTTAGTAGAGGTTGGGCTTTGGCTTTTCTTTGAAAAGTGATTTCATCATGAATTATACTAGCTTCATAAGAGAAAGACTTAGGGATCTATTGGAATTGTTAGATCCTTATTGGATTTTATATTGATCATTAATAATTCTTCTTGTACTTGTTATGAAGTGAGTTATATATTTTGCTATAAAGAATAGATTCATTAAAGATCGTTTGGTGATCACTTGTTGAGTATAATTTTTTTTACTTGGCTTTTGAATTGATGTAGACATATTCTTCATTCACTTTTGCATTATGAAGTTTAGTTTATGGATATGTTAAGTAGGATATTATGGGTTGTATTATGATTTTTTCTTTGGTATTGAAGTTGGTTTATGCGAGACTCATATTCATTATTAGGTGAAACTTGGTTATAAGCTTCTTCAAGCTTTTAGTTTTTTGAGTTTTCATGCTCATTATTCCATTTATTAGAAGTTATCTAAGAAGGCATTTTCGATCATTAGTTTCAATATTTAAGTTGGTATTCATATCTGACGATCATTGGTGATGGTTGACTATCATCTAGGATAGTTGATTATCCTTGTCAATGATTTTATTTGATTATTGTTGATGTTGAATTAATTTTTTGTTCTTCGGGATGATGGATTATTTATTTGATGATAATTATGCATCTCTATATTAATAGGATGATTGATAATCTTTTATAATGGTTAATTATTCTCTTTTGATAGCTTTTAGCTTTCTGTATTATCACATGTTCTTTGTGGTTTGTTCTAGATTAGTTTCTTAGGTTTGAGATATTAATAATAAACTTTGATTCTTTAGTATTGTTGACTAGGATTTATTTAAATTGGGTAGTGTGATGATTGAAATGACCAAGTGTTTGTTATCCCTTGCAACTTTTATTTTGTTCTATTGATTGTTGTTAAAGTAGATTAAGATGTTAAGATTAAGAAGTGATATATTCATGAGCATTTTTTTTATTGGTCAATGATACTTTGTGTTCTTTGAGTTATCTTTCATAAGTTTTTAGCATGCTATCTACAATCTTTAGTAGTTGTTTTATAATTGAGTTTTTTTGATGATATAGTTGCTATTAAATTTTGTTAGATGGTTAATCTAATGCTTTTAAACTATTATAATCTTGGTGGTTCCTTTACTATATTGATTTATCGGTTGATAACTTAATTGGATTACTCTTGTGTTTTAACCTAAACTTTATTCATTGATAATTTGTTATCTCTAAAATATTTTTGTTTATAAATCCATCTATTACTCTTCAAGTTTGGGCCAATAAAGTCAAGACTAACTTCGGCACTTCGTATAAATGGTGAAATCTTTATTCATAAGATAATTATTCTCAATTGATTATATAACCTACCTCTCTCTCAATATTCTTTATTCTGTTAAAAAAGGTATAATTGTGTAAACAACCCTAATTACCTTTTTATAGTAGTCTATATAAACCTTACCAATAGGTTAATTTATTTGTTTAGGAGAGTTGGGGCCTTTGACTTCTCTTTCTATATCACTTGGAGACAAGGGTATATCATCTTTTGTAAGTTATGTGACATCTAGAATAGTAAGGGTGGCTAACTTTGTTGGTTATTTCCTTGTCAGTGATGACTTGAAGGTGTCTAAGTTATAATGCCTTTACATTAGACAAAGAATTTAGCCCCTAACTCATTTAAATTAATGCACTTTTTACAAAGTGTGAACACCGTGAATTTTTTCTAAAGTTGTTTCC
The DNA here is from genome assembly GCF_000143415.4 of Selaginella moellendorffii. NCBI lineage: Eukaryota > Viridiplantae > Streptophyta > Lycopodiopsida > Selaginellales > Selaginellaceae > Selaginella > Selaginella moellendorffii. The sequence continues at coordinate 2,732,165 of NW_003314265.1, read as the reverse complement.
TTAGTGGTGATTTAGATTAAAGTATGCATCAACAAAGATGTAGGTATTGAAAGTTATTTTTTAACAAGTCCTTTTCAGATATTTTTTCCTTACTACCATAACGGCAAAAGGTCAATATTGTATAAGATCCTGAATTTAGACTTTTTAGGCGATCACGTAATATAATACTACTCAAACCCAAAGGCATTTAACCTCAAATATCCTAAGACTTTTAACCAATTGGAAAAAAGGGTGCATTATTATTTATAGGCCCTTTCCCTTTATATTTATATCTCTATGGATTTTCTCTTAAATTGCTTATATATCGTTAAACATTTTATTAGTCTTTGCCCAAGTTAGTTGGGAAACTAATTTTCACGTATGCACTTGGCTAGAAAAGCATAAGGATGAAATTTCTAAGTACTATTAATTAAGCATATTTAACCTGATTAAAGAAACTCATTAGTTGGCTTGCACTTGTTAGTGTTAGAAATATTCGTTAAATGATAGGTTAATGTGTTTACAAAACACTTTTGCTATCATGCCCCATGTGTTAGTTTCATTTGATCCCATTGACTATTTATGGAAAGTGTCTAAATTTGCTAGTTAGGGATATTTATGGAATGTAGAGATTATCTTGAAGATGATGGTATTATTCCCATATCCAAATTTACAATCTAACACCATTCTAACATGGCAAACCAACATAAAACATAATCTAGCTCTTGCTTGCATATTTATCTTTGTTTTGCGTCTAAGTTTTATACCATGTTAGTTGGTGGAGTACTTATATCTTTATGTTATGCTATTGGTATGCTAAATTTACATTAAACATTGCTTGGCTCCATTTTGCATACTAATTTTGGCATTATGATGTTGAATACTCTAAGATTGTTCCTATGTTCTTCTAAGCTCTTACTTTTTTACTCGTTAGATTATATGCTCAAAAGTTCTTTCACTTCCTTCACTCCTTGGTTTTACATTTAAGAGTTTAGCTCCATCCTTTTATTCAGTGGCTTAAAGTAGTAAAACTTGAGTTTTGCTTTGCTACTCTTGAATATGTGACCAAAGGGTTTATGTTCCGCTCTGATAGTAAATCACTATAGGCTAAAGGGTGAAAACCACAAATGCTACAATTTACTAAAATTATTAAGAGATTGAATGCTTTTATTTTTATTTAACAAAACTTTTTTTACAACCATGAGAACTACACTAACACCTTTCAAATAACTTAAAATGCTCTACCAAAGAAGTATTTTGATTAATTCTAATTCAAAGTGCAACTTAATCTTTTCCTTTGTAGTTCTCAACATTGAACAATTTCAATAATGATCATAAGATTGTTATACTTTTGGGTTTTTCTATTCTTTACGAACACCATGACCAACTTTTTGAAGAATAGCAAAATACCTATGAACTAAAGAAAAATATTTTAATAAATCACTTCCATCTTTAAAATTTAAAGTAGAAAGTTTTAATTCCAACACACCAATTTGAACTATGGTAAGTTGTTGGTAATTGCAAATCTATATTCTAATTTTGCAATAATAGAATTGATAAGCATAGATTTAATAATATTTTTAACCTTATACTCCTTTCTAAGATTAAAATTTGAAATATCACTTTCATCATCAAAATCTTCTTTCTTAACTTTTGCCTAATCCTCTTTATGATGTGACTAATATAAAAACCAATGTAATCTATAAGCTCATTCTTCTTGAGTTGGAGATCTCTTATTTTCCAACTCAAAAGGCTACCAATATTATCAAAGGAATTTACTACTTATATGTGAATGACATCCATTAAGATCATAGGGAGGATTCAACAAGTAAATTAAAAAAATAAATTATTGACAAGAGAGAATAGAATGGGATATCTTGAAGATAATTTCAGTTTTTTTTTTTTCTAAAATCTAAATATAAATCTTTTGAAGTTTTTCAAACCGAGATTAAGGCATTCACCAAGGAAAATCTATATATTTTTATGACTAATTCTACCAATGAATACTTATCACATAAATTCTCTAAATATTGTGCTAAAATAAAGATAAAAAAGAATTTAACATATTTCAAAAAATGGTGTAATTTAGCGATGGAATAAGTTAACTGTAGAAGTAACAAAAACCATGCTAATCAATGTGGAGATACTTACTTTCTTGAAAGTAAAAGTATGAAACACAATGGTATATCTAAATTGGATTTCTTCCTTGTTAATATGGTTAGGAATTAAGATTTTATTGAGGATTGAACAAGGGATATCCTTTCTTCACACTGTCATATTTAACCATATAAAGTGGCATTGCCTTCTTATCAAACTTCTTAATATCTAGAATCAATGCAAAAACTTTACAACCAATATGAGATAGTTTATTTTCTCCATATCCGTACCTCTACTAGAATTTTATTAGGTTTTGTAATTGATAAATCTTCCATAAATGGTAATGATTTTAAATATTTACAGCATCAGATTATCATTTAAGGATAATATTCCCCTCAATATTCTTTTGGTTTGGAGTTCTTAATTAAATCTTAGGGATGGAGTATGTTCCATAGCATTGCTATCTTTTCTTTTCTTCTTCCTTGAGGAGTTATTGATTTATCTAGGTTCTAGGCTATGATAAACACTCTAAAGATCTCACATTTCTTTCTTCTTTCATTCCAATGTTATTTTATAGAATTTTATTGATTCTTTGTTGATGTTTTTTGTTGATACTTCACATTTTTTTTCTAGGTAGGGAATTTGCTTTGAGAGGCTCTTTCATCATCATGAAATGCATCAAATTTGGCAAATCAACATTGTGTTTATTTAAACACTTTCAGTTTTCCAGAGGGACTTAGGAATGCTTGAAAAATCTCAAAGGCTCAAATGAGGTTATTGAGCAGGATGAGCAATAAAACTAGAAATAATAAGAAATAACTTAGCAGATTGCAATGGCTCATGAAGCTTAAAAAGAAAGTTGATGAATCCAGGTTAGCAGCTTCAAGTTGCTTCTCCTGTGACTGAAGTTTCTTTTCTATAGTTTAAATTTTTCTTTTATAAAAGTAAGCCGCTTTAGCATGACAATCATGTGTTTAAGTCAAAACAGCAAGAATGGTATACTCATTTTTCATTTGTTTTGTATAATTTGGCATGGCCAACTATAGTGATTCAGAAGATCTTTGAAAGAATTTCCAATGAAGAAAACATGACTATATATCCTTGAAAAACTAAAAGTTTTATAAAAATGCTACAAATTTTAATAGAATATTTGAGAATTGTTCAAAAATGAGTTTGGTGTTATGCAATATAGTACTGTAGAATTGCATAAGATAATCATGGCAAAGTAGTGTTCAGCTTATTTTTTAAGTAATTGCTATTTGCTTTAGTTTCTAAAAAAAGAAAATATATTTCCAAAGATCAATGATAGGGCTATGGATAGCCTTAGCATAAATTATGGATACGTGGAATTTCGTGCCAAGTGTGCTATGAAATAAAAGAAAGGATAATAGTGCCTTCAAGTAAAGGACTTCCTAGGATGGGGGAGTGGAGTTTGCACCATAAGTGCAATGCAAAGTGTCGAAGATACCCAAGAAATTGACTTGAGAAATTAAAATAAAAATTCCAAAGTGCAATAGTGATGTTGATAGAAGCTAAGATTACTTGAGAACAAATAGTGGGATTGAGATAGAGAAGGTGTATTTAATGGGTTTAGCAAGGACTAAACCAATAAAAGGAGAGAACCACCACAAGTGATCGAATAAGTCTCTAAGTTGAAGAGATTACACTTCTCAAAGGATAGGAAAGGCATGGTGAACCTTCGAATATTGGTTTGGTGCTAAGGATGAAAAGGGTAATATATATTGGTATTACTTTATAAAATGGTTTATCATTTGATAAGGACATTGAACTTCGTCTATGGGTGGTGGAGTTGTGAGACACAAATCCCTAAACCCCAAAGTGGAGTTGAAAAGGTGCCACATAATACTGGTTGAAGCGAAAGCCAAACGAGAGTAACATATTTGGACTAAAAGCTTCAACTTGAACATTTGAGAGCGGGAGTGGAACTCCCAATGAAGGGCTCGAGGAACAAGCTCGACGAGCAATAAATGAATCTCTAAAAAAGGGACATAAAAAGACCAACGCATGACATATGGAAGTGTTGAGAAGTTTGAGATAGATCTGAGATGGAGTCCGAGATGGACCCAAGATGGAGCCGAGATGGAGTCCGAGATGGAGTCCAAGATGGAGTCCGAGATGGATCCGAGATGAAGTCCAAGATGAAACCAAGACCGAGATTGAGACTGAAATCGAGACTAAGATAAAGGTCGAGTCTGAGACCAAGACCAAGTCTAAGTCTGAGTCCGAGTCCAAGTCTAAGTCTAAGTCTGAATACTAATACAGGTTGTTGGGTGAAAGCCCAAAGCGATCGCCCCCCAAGGGGGGGCCTGTAGGGGGTTCCAAAAGTATAGTAGGGAGAGTGTGGGGGTTGGACCCTAGTGGAGCCAATTTGGCTAGGAAAAGCTAGTGTGACCCAAGAAGGTTATGCCTATGTGTTGCGTGATGATATATCTAGTGAGGAATCTAACGCTAGAGTGAGTACGAATTGACAAGTGGGGTAGTTTGGTGAAGTGTTCAAAAGCCAGCTTTAACTCCCCCGAAAGATCGAATGGCTGATGTTCCCAATCCAAGTGTGGGTGGCACTACCTACTTGGATACCTAGCAGCTCAACAAAACCTCGCTCTAGCCCCATGGCTAAAGCACCCAAAGGCAGAAGGTGGGGAAAGTACCTATGAGGCTTGCATAGGGCCATAGTGTTCTAAAATGTTGTCTTAAAGTCCTGGATTGTGAAAAGGAAAAGGAACAGTCCTTTAGTGTAGTTCCCAAGGATACAATCATTTAGTAAGGAAGTCCCAGAGGACAATGGGACTTAGTGATCAAGTCTGTAAGCCTTGACCTAGTGGCAATGTTAGTGAACACATCCATGGATAAAAAAGGACTTGGTAGGGACCGAAAAAAGGATATTGGGGAAAGTTGTTCCCCATGTTTATAGGCATCCTAAGGATGTTAAAGAGTGGATCTAGGATGATCTCTCATGGACAAATGACCTAATCTTTGAGAAACAGAACTGTGATATAGTGTAAGCTCTTGAGTTTGGACTTCCCGGGAGGTCACCCAGCCCAGTACTATTCAAACCCAAGGACACTTAACTCCAACTATCCCAAGACCCTTAACCGATTGGAAAAGGGGGTGCACTCTTATTCATGGGCCCTTTCCCTCTATATTTGAACCCCATGGATTGTCTCTCGAGTCGTTCCCTTTGGTTGCTTACAATCCACCACGCTTCCTTGCAAGTTCATGCCCTCGTGAACGGAAGCTGAGAGCCGCAACTCTCCCGAAAGCCCCGCTCTCTTGACACCCTACCCCTCGGGTCGAGCCCAGCAGGAGCAAATTGGACCAGCCAGATGTCAATTAACATGTGGTGTGATTCCCCTAGCCAACCAACAGAGTCGGACTCGAGACCGCTCTGATACCAAATGTAAGCTTCTGAGTTTGGACTTCCCGGGAGGTCACCCAGCCCAATACTATTCAAACCCAAGGACGCTTAACTCCAACTATCCCAAGACCCTTAACCGATTGGAAAAGGGGGTGCACTCTTATTCATGGGCCCTTTCCCTCTATATTTGAACCCCATGGATCGTCTCTCGAGTCGTTCCCTTTGGTTGCTTACAATCCACCACGCTTCCCTGCAAGTTCACGCCCTCGTGAACGGAAGCTGAGAGCCGCAACTCTCCCGAGAGCCCCGCTCTCTTGACACCCTACCCCTCGGGTCGAGCCCAGCAGGAGCAAATTGGACCAGCCAGATGTCAATTAACATGTGGTGTGATTCCCCTAGCCAACTAACAGAGTCGGACCCGAGACCGCTCTGATACCAAATGTAAGCTCCTGAGTTTGGACTTCCCGGGAGGTCACCCAGCCCAGTACTATTCAAACCCAAGGACGCTTAACTCCAACTATCCCAAGACCCTTAACCGATTGGAAAAGGGGGTGCACTCTTATTCATGGGCCCTTTCCCTCTATATTTGAACCCCATGGATCGTCTCTCGAGTCGTTCCCTTTGGTTGCTTACATATAGGTGGTGTTGGATCACTAGTGTGACAAAGAAGAATGGGCATGGCTTTAGCGTACTAACATGCTAATATGTCAGTGATACCTTTGGGTGTCGGTCATGGGATCGGACATGTGGAGCACTTGGACTAAGTGCAAAGGTTGAAGGATGCCATTCTCAAGACTAGCAAGTCCCTAAGTCCAAAATAAAACTTATGGAAGTTGTGAGTGAGACTCTTCCAAATGGTCAAAAGTGTGGTTAAATGACTAAAGTAGAATGAAAAATTTAGTCACTTACACTGTAATGTAAGTGGTCTTGGACTACCAATATGACAAGAGTAAATGAGCATAGCCTTAGCGTAACAGGCTAATATGTTAGTGGTACATTTGGGTGTCGATCATGGGATTGGACATATGGAGCACTTAGACCAAGTGCAAAGGCTAAGTAGTATAGATGCCATTCACGAGGCTAGTATGTCCCCAAGTCTTGAATAGGACTTACGGAGGTTGTGAGTAAGACTCCTTCAAATGATCAAATGTGTGGTTAAGTGACTAAAGTAAAATGGAAAAACTAGTTGCTTATAGTGTATAATTTGTGTTTAGCCTCAAGAGGTAGGCAAATAATATTACATACTTTAAAATAATATCTCTCTTACATTTTGTTTTGTTTAGAATAAATCTTGGATATGTGAATCTCAAGAGAGGAAGCTATAGTAAAAAATTGACTCTATCCTTGAACTAAAAATAGACATGTCCTTACGAGTTTATCTATAAAAGTTTATTTTCAGATCAAGTTATTAGTGAGCAAGAGCACTTCTTCGTCTTCAACTACCTTTAGTGTATATCTGATCTCTCATCTAATTACTTCCAAAAGTCTTCTATAACTCAAAAATAATAAAGTTTGTTTAGTGTATATGAACGTCCATTTTAGGATACAAGTGCAAAATGCTGGTGAGGATGTAATACATATACTTGTAAAGAGCAAAAGGCTAACAAGAAAAGGTAAGGCAATCAAATTTACTAATACCATCTCCAAGTAAAAGCATGATAAAATAACCTATGTTTGAGTGTGAGATTCTCTCCATAAAGTGCATCACTATGCTAGTGAAGAAGTACATTGTGAAAACAAAAAATAAAGAATATATAATTGTTATTCAAAACCTTTTTTTTTACACATGTTCAAACTTTATAAAGCATAAGGAATATGGGAAAGCATAAAATTTCTCAAGGTTTTCAATCTCATTTGTGGTGAGAATGACCCTATTAACAACTAGCTATTCTTTAGGCACTTTATTAAGTTTTGAGGCCTTATGATACCTTGTCTTAAGTAGTAACTTGGATTGTGATGGATGTTTTATCCTGACCATGATCGAACCCTGCCGACCGCGGATAACCATAGTAATTTTAGAGCTAATACATGCAAAGAGTCCCGACCTCTAGAAGGGATGCACTTACTAATCACTATAATATCTTCAAACCAATTTGTATGATTACCATTGGCATTACAACAATACAACCAACACCATCTCAAAAATTTTATTTGCTTTCGTTCCCCCATGGAAACATGGGGTTGGAACAAAAGTAGATTTATCACTATAGATCCAGATTTAACATTTGCCCCCTAAAAACATTTATATATACATTACATTAGATTTTGCTAGTACTTGGTAAATTGTTTATTACCTTGAGTCAACATTATGGTAAGCAATTTCAATTTGTTGTGATGCACTTTTTTCATCAACCACTTGAAGTGGCTCAGTTTGGGAGTGGGAGTATCGATCACTCTTAAGCTCATGAAATGTAGAGTTAAGTTGATAAGTTGAGCTCAAATTTCAAATATAGTTTAATATAAATATTATAAAGTTTTAGAAATTAAGATTCATAGCAAACCTAACTTTGTAATATATATTAACATCTCTTTGCATTTTATATAAATAAAAATATTTTATTAAAGATTTCTTATCAATATTTTCTACATGCCAAAATAGGTAGGTTCATCAAAACTGTAAATAAGATAAGATTTAAATCTATACTATATGCTTTTTTTAAATTATCAAGTTTGAATTAAGATTCTTTTGCAAGACCATATATCTATGAGACACATAAATATTATGGGCATTATTATGAAGAGAATACTTGCAAGTATAAAATGAAAAGTATGTGATTCTAATAATTATATAAAATATAAAAGTTTATAATATTGATAAAGAATAAACATAATCTAATCACTTCTAAAAGTCTTTTGCAACTTAGCAATAGTAAGGCTTGTTTGGTTTATATGAATGTCCACTTGAAAATCTTGATGCAAGATGTTGATGAAAATGTAATATATATGCAAGGAGCATATACCTTCTTATGCTCTTTGTGCTTTGTGAAGTCTGAACATGTGCAAGATAGAAGATTTTGAATCGCAATTTTATACTCTCCACCTTTAGTTTTCACAATATACTCCTTTGCTAGCACAATAATGCACTTCATGGAAAAAATCTCACACTCAAGAATTTGAATCAAGTTTATTTTACCTTACTTTTGCTTGGAAATGGTACTAATAAATTTAACTATTTTATGTTTTCTTGTTACCCTTTTATACATCTCTATGGGAATAGTGTTAATTTTGTCACTCATGTCTCCAACTCTCCTTCTCTCAAGATTGAAACCAAATTTCTTAAAATTTCCAATCTTATTTGAGGTGAGTATGACTTCATTAGTAATCAGCCATTCTTTAGGTATTGCATTAGGTTTTGTCAGTATAATGTTTTCAAGCCACTTTGTATGATTGACATTAGTGTCGCAACAATATAACTAGCACCATCTTAAAAATCCTACTTGCTTTCATTTCTTATAGAAATATGCAGATGGAATAAAAGCAAATTTATTACCATAAACCTAAGTCTAGCATTTGCCCCTCAAAAGTATTCTCACACACTTTATATTAGATTTTGCTAACACGTGTTAGATTGCCTATTGCTTCAGTTCTATGCTATAGTAAATGATTTCAACTTATTATGATGCACTCTCTTCATTAGCCACTTGAGATGGTTCACTCCAGGAGCATTGTCTTGGAGTAAAATGATACTCAACATTAGGACCATTGGTCATGTATGTTATAACAAGTTCATTTGACCTAATATTATAAACTTTTATATTTTTTTATAATTATTATAAATACATACATTTCATTTTATATACTTGCAAGTGTTCTCTTTGCAATAATGCCCATAATATTCATGTGTCTTATAGATACATGGCCTTGCAAAAGAATCTTAATTCAAACTTGATAATTTTTAAAAAGCACATGGTACAGATTTGTATCTTATCTTATTTAAAATTCTGACAAACCTACATTTTTAGCACATAGTAAATATTTTAATTCTTGGATAAAAAATCTCTATCAAAAAATTTTTATTTGTATAAAATATAAAGCCTTAATTTTTGAAACTTTATAATATTTATATTAAACTAGAGCTGAGATTGCAAACTTAACTTTTCAACTCATAAGCTCAAGAGTGGTCCGCACTCATCACACAGATGTTGCATTTAATCCTCCAAGCGTTATATGGAAAATTTGTTCAAAGTTGGAACTTTAGTTGAATCCAAAGCCTTGGTTCGTGCAGCCTGATTTCCTAGATTGCTTGTCCAGCTTGCAACGAGGGTTTCTTTTATGGGATGAATCATACAGATGTAATTGAACTGGACATAAGTTTTTCCTGCATCTAAGTAGAACCTGCGTCCAGCTGCAACCAATGCTGTGAGCAATTTTCCTATCCCATGATTCCCATCTCTAAAATCAGAATCATTGTTCAACACGGAAGAGAAGCACAAAGTTTGACTGGACGCCTTTGATCCTTTGTTTGAGTCAAAACTGACGCGTATCCTGGATGTTTCCATAGCTTAACGATGTTGGTCTCACTCTCAGTTTCATGATCAGAGAGAGTTTAGCACATAAATACAAGAGCATCATTGCATCTGAGCCGGCATTGCCGTCGGACTAGTCGTTGTTGAACATTTGTTCCAGATCATGGGTCACAAAGTCGTGATGGAAGTCTAATAAGCACAAAATTTCAAGTCTACATATCCATATGAGAAAGAACAAACCTTGCATCGTCTGGAGAAGAGCCATGTTGTGGCTCGCGATATTGCTCACATTTGCGACCGTTGGTGGTGGGAATGACTCCACGATCCTCCTCCGCTTGAGAGAACATATGGCAGGTAATGCTTGGGATTCAAGTACAAGCAGCATCTGTGAATGGGAAGGCGTTGCTTGTTCTAACCAGGGGCGGGTAGTCGAACTTCATTTACGGAATCTGGCATCGTTCCCGAGCTCTCTTCTGGCATCTGCGATCCAAGGACTGCCGGAGTTGAAAAAGTTGATCATTTCCAACACCAACTTCACGGGTTCTGTTGAGGATCTGTCGCTCCAAACATGCGCTTTGAACATGCTCGACTTGTCCGGTAACAGATTGGAAGGAGGCGTCCCGTTGCAGCTTCTTGCCGACTGCCGAGGCATGAAATCGCTGAATCTGTCCAACAATATGCTCACTGGTCCCTTGCCACCGTCGTTCTTTCCTCTATCATGCAGCTTGCAGCATCTGGATGTCTCCAAGAATCGGCTAACCGGCAGTGTCCCCAGGCAGATCATGAATTGCAGCTCACTGGAAAGTATCTCTTTGGATCACAACAATTTCTCGGAAGTATTCCCATCGTTGAGTTCATCTAGTAACATCCGCAATCTGAAGCTCGCCTCCAATATATTCACGGCACTGGTAATCGACTCTGACGGCTGTCGGAACCTCTCAGAGCTCGACATATCTTCCAACATGCTTTCAGAATTCAAGCATCCGGCAATCTGTGCTTCGCTCAGGGTGCTCAACATCTCGAACAACAATCTCTCCGGCAGTTTCACAAACTTGGCCAAGTCCTTACCATCTCTGCAAATCCTCGATGCCAGTTTCAACCGATTCTCAGGACGAGTTCCCATCATCCACTCATATCTCCACTATATCGACTTCAGCGCCAACAATTTCCGCATCACTCCAACCAGAATTTGCGCATCATCACAGCGTGCTCCTTCAAAACTCCGCACATTAATGCTGCCCAACAACAACCTGGAAGGACTAGTCCTCAGTTCGGTCGCAGATTGTTCCAGCTTAGAGCTACTAGATTTGAGTTTCAATGCCTTGACTGGAGAGATTCCTCACAATCTCTGCTCCAAGCTTCCCAAACTCGAACATCTGCTCGTGTGGGTCAACCATCTTCAAGGCCGGATTCCTTCTAGCCTGGGCTCTTGCAGCAGCCTCAAAATTCTTCTGCTCGGGCACAACAATCTCTATGGAGACATCCCTTCCGATCTGACACACCTGAGCAAGCTGTGGTGGCTGAGTTTGATCAACAACAGACTCACTGGATCAATCCCCCGATTCTCCAACGGGAACCTCAAGCTTCTTCAACTCAGCCATAATCTGCTCCAAGGCGAGATACCAAAGGAGCTGGACGAGTGTGACAACTTGGTCGATATAGAGCTCAACAGCAACGCTTTGTCAGGGTCCATCTCAGATCGAATCGGCCGCCAACACAGCAGAGTGGAACTTTTGAACGTGGAGGACGATGATCTGGTTGCCAACCTGAGATTCATGCTGGTCGATTTCAATGCCAATGACACGACCAGAGTTGCTAGCTGGACAAGCCTCATTCCAGTGCAAGGAATCCGAATGACCGATCTGGAGAAGCTCCTCACCAATAGAAGCGGCAGAGCCCATATCCCGGCCTAGATCGGTCAAATGTTGAGCATGCAAGCTTGTTCTTGCAGAACAACTCCCTCACCGGTGGAATCCCTGAGTCCCTCGGGGACCTCAGCAATTTGCTCTACATGGACCTCTCGCAAAATGCCTTGCAGGGAATCATACCGGCTTCCCTCTCCCACCTCAACATTGGCCTGTTCAACGTTTCTCACAACAATCTCTCAGGTTCGATTCCACAGACTGGCAAACTGACAACGTTCCCGGCCAGCAGCTATGCCGGGAATCCATACCTCTGCGGCTTACCTCTCATCACCGTGCAATGCAGCCCTAACCCCAACAATCTGTCGTCGATTGCACCGAATGATGATCGCCGCGAGCAGCAGCAACACAATGCTGGCGATGGTGATGGACTGCTCCCCTTCAGCATCGCCATGGGGGTCATCAGCTTCATCACATTCGGCAGCACGGTGTTCTTCTGGGAAAACCGCGCCATACGCAGTCTGGAGTATGTATTATTACGTGCTGCCTTGATATGAACATGAAGTTAAATATAAAAAGCTTGTATTATTATTATTTGTATAATAAAATCCTGGGCGATATATTAATCATGGACGTTGTAGATGTCATAAGTTCATATTGTTTTTGGTGTTCCTAATTCAATACATGTAACAAGCCTCTCTAGAATTCCAAAGTATTTTAGAGATTGCATCCCTTTAACCAAAGTCACTCAAAGAACTCCATCCACATCTTTGTTTATACTGTGTTGTAAACTAAAATTAAATGAAAAGAACAAAAGAAATCGAATGGATGCTAGACTTACTTCATCTTCCATGGGAAAGTCTTGGAATGTCAATCCCTAAGATGGACAAGGTGAGGGCTTCTGTAGTTGTTTTATTTGTTGTATCACCACCTAATGCTTCTGCTTTTGGAATCCACTAGCACTATAGCATTATTCCACAGTCCCGCTCTCTCCAATTCTCTAGATGCCAAGGTTTCTCCAATAACCCTTCAATTTCCCTTGCTAGATACGTTTGAAAAAGAAAAGACTAATATATTCAACAAGCTCACCGAGGATGAAGTTTTCACACTCAAATTTGTTGGTCAATGCAGCTACAAGGACTGCAAACCTAAAGAAAGATCACTCATCTAGTGTTTCATTTATGTCTTTCAATTTCCATGTTCTATCCTTTATCTCCACAACATTGGTGTTTACAATAAATAGTTTTAAAAGAGTGATTTTAATATTTTAAGACATAAGTATGTTTTTTATTTTTATTTTAAATAAAAAAATAGAAAATGCACATTTTAAGTGCTTAGGATATAAGAATAAGTATATTAATTGGTTTAGACCCTTACTTATATACACGAATAAATGGACTAAATTCAATCTCATATAACCAAGTACTATAATTAATGTTATACCTCGGTGAGGGGGATTAGGCAAAAGAGTTTTGGAATCCTTGAAGAAATGGGTAACACTTTCTTACTCATATAATAAATAGCTAAAGCCAAACAAGACCAAATAGCAGTGGGTCTTGACAAAAAAATTTAACTATAGTTAAAACAAAAGTTGTTGAATAAGTGAGGTAAGTTAACAAATTAGAAAAATAAATTATGGCTTACAATATCTTGTATATTTGATATGAGAGTTAATCTCATAAAAATCTAAGTTGTAACTGATTGGCTTGTTTCTTTGGTATAATTGGAGTTTTATCACAATTTATAAAGCACTTTTTAAAAATAGTTATTCCCTTGACTTTATAACATATTAAAGCATGCTACTATTTGTTGGTTGAGATGAAAAGTGTCAAAATGGTGTTTCAACAATTAAAGCAATGTTAAGTCATTATCTAAGAGCTCTAGTTTCTATAGTCTTAACTTTGATGGAAACTCTTATAGTCAAGTTCTTGATAGACAGGTTAAGCAATTATAACATTGAGCTAAAGTATGGAACTCCAATTACTGCTAAAGATTTCTCATTAAAATCCAAGCTTTACAGGCTCTCAAAGCCAAAGAGGTTTTTTAGACCTCTTGCAAAAAATTAGAGCTCAAATTGAGTAGCTTGAGCTACATGTTCTTGCAATCAACCACCTCTAGAGTGAGGAGATGGTCCAAGTGGCTAGTGATGGAAGGTAGTCATTCTAAAGAGATTAAGTATGGATAGATTGATGGTATTCATTTGGTTATTTGAGCTCCACTCCACACTCAGCTATGCTCTTGGAATGGTGAGTGGTCTTGTGATACACTTTGATATCAAGCTTAACACAGAGAATAATGTTGAAGATTTTAAATCTTAAAAAGCCTTTTATGGTTGAGATGGATGAAAGTGATGTTGTATTGATTCAAGTTGGGCACCCTCTCACATATACAAGCTATAAGTTTGATGTTATACAGTAAAACTAGCTTACTTAAGACAAAAAATTCTATGTTATAAACATTGGTGTGAAAGAATGACATTATCCATATAGATTGGACTTCTATGTGGATTTAAACCATTAAATGTTTATTAAGATCTAATACAAGCATAGTGATAATAAGGTGGCTGATGTATTATGTAGGATTGTAAATTCTATCTAATTCATGGCAATCTCTTATATAAACTTAAAGAGTTTGTTAACTTCAACTCCTTTATCATTAATGTTTATGTTAAGGTTTTGTGAAGGGATACCCCTATAGATTTGAGGGGTGATAAATTTGTGTTATTCAATATACTATATCATTTGCTTGCAGGAAGGGTGTTAAGCACACAACGCTCCCATCTATCTCGTGCAGACATGGCAGGTTTGTACTCACACCTTACCTCTTGTATACTGAGTTTGCATTATATTTCAGGTTTCCTCTGGATAAAGCAGCACGGATTGCTGTAGAAAGCATATAAAAGGCACTCAAATGTGCTAAAGTGTCCATTGCAGTAAGCTGCCCTGAATTAGACATGTGTTTGTTATTCTGTGTTTGAAATTGTAGGTCCACTTTGTCATGAAGGATGAACCCACCTGGAGAGCCTAGGTAACTGCAACAGACCTCCTTGCCTTTGATGATTATGATGGCTATATATCTTGTTGGAGCAACAAACCTCGCTTTTCATTCACCCCCAAAGAAGTGTATAACGAAGCCTTCACAAGTGCCCGGTCCCTTTTGAAACTATATGGGTCGTGTGCAGAGGCTTCAGCACTAATCCTTGGGGTTCAATTTCTTCCAAGTTTCTAGTGCTTGTGTTGAATGGAAGAAATTATTTCTTAATTTGGGACTTGCCATATATAATAAATTGCCATTCAAGAGAAAACTATGGTGAGCTACACCACTCACCAGGGCCACAAGAAGGTGCAGTGCATAGTGGCAGTAGAGGAGCAGGACAGCAAGAGCAGGAGGCTAGTGAATGGGCCATTGCATGACCTTGCTTGAACATGCTGTTGGCTTGAAATGAATCTTAGGGCCATGTCTTAGAATATTTTTGTGGTGAGTACAAGGCTAGAGGAAAGATTTGCAAATAACAACGCTAACATTGTGATAAACAGCCACAAAGGAAAGAAAATAATATGGCTTTTTTACATGATACTACATCATGAAAACAAGAGAATGAAATTAAAATAACAGTATAACAATATAGAACTTAGTTTTTCTCTTTTTTAGGAATGTTGTCCAATTATAATTAAAACTTGGAAATACTTTTTTCAAGTCATTTACAAACTTCACATATAGCCTTTGCTATAAGCCATTCCACTAAACTAACAACTCCTTTGCTGTTTTACAGTGTATCTTCACCAACTTTATAGGTTGGACTAACTTCTTCAACATCAGTTTTTAGGAATAACATTGTTAAAGTGCACACACTTTAATCTTCTATGTGGAATGTTGAATGAATTTTTAAATTAGTTAGCAAGTCCAACAAGTGTAATCAAGGTCCCTCATGCACTATAAAATTGTTTAAGACCTTCAATTGCACTTTAGGCTTTAATGTTGGATAATTTTCAAATACCATAAAAATAACTTAGTATTACCACCACCTTTCAAAGACCATTATGTATTAGATAGCTTAAGGAAAAACTTGTCACTAACTTTGTACTCCCAATGATAATAATGCTCACCATCCAACCTTTTGTCTCATTCTTGAGTTACCTTATGTTCAACTTTGCTAACTCAAGCTTATTTTATATATCCTTGAGGAAATTATAAGTAAAATGCATTCATAAGTCAAACTCAAACCTATGGTAGACATACAATGCTATAAATGAAGATATATCAATAGCTAATTTTTTAGCATTATTATGAAAAATAAGTTCTTTTTCCCATATCAAGTTTCCTAAAAGAAAAAACCCTCAACATATCTTCTAATAGCTAATTCATGCACTTTATTTACTCATTTAATTATGGATGTTCACCACTACTGATGCTTAATGTAGTCTCTAGCGTTTTAAAGACTACTTGCCAAAACTTTGATATGAATTTAAGATTTCGTTCACTCACAATGTCACTCATCAAACCATAAATACTAAACAACTAATTTACATAAGTTCAAAAACTTTAATTGTTATTTTCACCAAGAAAAAATGAGCCAATCTTTATCAAATGATCCATAGCAACCCAAATAACATCATTTCCTCAAAAATTCTTGGGCAAACCAATGATAAAACTCATCAAGATTTATCCAAATTATTCTTAGGTACATATAAATAATAAACTTCTAATGATCAACTTTGACTGCTTGGTAGGTCAAACAACTCATCTAACTTTATTCCAAGCTAGAAAAAATGCCTTTTCATTAACACATATGTCTTTAGTACCCCCAAATGCCACTACTTATAGCAAAAGCACAATGTGTTAAATTTGCTACTCATACCTGTAAGTGAGACCAAGATGCTTGGCAGCTTCTGTCTCCCTGACTTTGGAGTATTTTGGGCCTTGAGTAATAATGCTCGCAGTCTTGCTGAAGGGCTGAGAAACAAGTTAGTTAAAAGGTAAAAAGATGAAATAAGGAAAGACAAGTTACATGATATCCAACAATAAAGGAACCAGTAGCAAAACATATTTCTGAAAAGACAAAAGCTCAAGTCAAATGCCAAAAACCCCTTTGCTTCACCTCTGTGTATCTGACCTCCAACAGGAATTACAATAGCATCATTCTTTCCGTCCACAAACCACTCTCCTATGTTCCCACATTTAATCACAAACTTGCAAAAGTTGACTTTACAGACAAGCTTGAGGTCCTTTTCCTGATAAAAAAATCTCAAACAACAAAGAAAAAGAGAGGTGAATTTGAAGCGCTATTACCTTGAAGTCCATCACCCTTATGCAGGGTTCCCTGGGACGTGCAGGCTCGCAAGACGTAATGGGTTTGGGTACTTGAGGGTTCCCATTGACTGAAACCGGTACTATGGTTATATAGCTGCAAATAGATTATGGATGTACGGTGGGGGTGCAAACCATGGGGTGTAATACCCCTAGCCTCATTTCTTTGTCTTCAGACTCAGATTCAGCAGGATGATAAATGTTGATTAGGGTTTCCTCTTTGTCCCTGTCCACTCACCGGCCACTTTCTGTCGCAGCAGCTCTCCAGCAGGAAGTACTGCGAATGTCCTGCATTCATCAGTCCCTGTACCGGCAATCTGGCGCCATGCTTCCTCGAGGCCCTGTACTAGTTCGCACATTACAAGCTCGTCTTTTGTGGATTAGAAGTATGTAATACTCACGAGTGCGTCAATCCGAGAGGTGAAAACGCTTGTAAAATCGCTATCCATGTGACACTCTAGGTGATTTGACGCAACAATAAGATAGGTGTCTGCTGTAGTCAGCCGCTCCTGTGTGCACAAACTTTCAGAATAACAAATTTCAACAAAAGAGTGAGTACCTTGTGGTAATAAAAAGGTCGACTGCTACTTTGCAGGGGGCTAGCATTTTTGAGACGGTAAAGAGAACTTAGACGGCTCAGCATCTCGTCCTTCCCACTTCGACACAGCGTCACCGACGCAAGGGCCTCGCCAAACACATACACATGTGACCACCTTCAAGGACATGTTTTGTGCACACCAATCCTATACTGAACACCAAACATTAACAGCAATCAAGAAGAGAGATGGACACATATCCAGCAATCTGATGTTCCCACCTCAGCCCGCAGCTCGTCATTCATCCTGCAAAAGAACCACCGACATGTAAAAAACACCCTGTGTAACATACACTCACTTTGTGAATGCGAGCTCCAGAGCTTGTGGCGTACCGCACGTTGACAGCTCCAGAGATGCTCGAATGTGACCCATGAGTCGAGATCGGCGTAACTTGAGAAGTTCAAGTTGTACGGAATAGAGGTGGTAATCTGTTACCTGCGGAAGAGATGCATGGAAAAACTCGCTCCTGCACTCTCTCTAGCTCCGCCAAGCACAGCGCATGTCCAGTCCTACCCTCGGGCGGCTCGACCATAACTGCCTCTTGGCGCCTTTTATCAATCACCATTATTGCAGTGATTTGTTGAATCAAGCTTTAGAACTGCGTTCGTCACAGCAACAAAACCTAGATGACAGACAGCTTGTGGCCATTTTGGCTTGAAGAATTTGTAAAATCATTACCAAGTGACCAAACTTGCCATGGACACAGCGAGAATGTTAGGCATGGATGTGATATTGCCACATGCAGCCATTGGACGTTGCATGATTCGACCCCTACAAGCGTTACTTCAAGCAAGGTGTGGATGAAACTCTTGGACATCTTGGACACAAAGTCAATCTCACACAATTATCCAGTAGAGCCATGGCTATGGCTTTGAGAACTGCAAACATCTAGTAGGTTTGAATGTCATGGACACTCACCTTGGTCGAAGTACACTCCACGCATGTTTCGACAACTTTGAACAAGACTTTAAGGCTCCAGAGCTGGGAGCCCAAGAGACTGGTAGCCACCTCAATCATGAACTAGAACCTAAGCTCTCATGCAGCCTGAGCAGCATAAGGATCCAGTGCAGCTCGAGCACAGCACGAGATCCATCCAGCAACCGAGCAGCCACTGCCGGATGAGGTGACCTTCGTACCGGGGAAGATCGGTACTTATTTTGCATTCACTTCTGGCCTTGTTGTATTGAGAGACCTTATGAACTTTCTGAACAAAACTAATTTAGATCTAGCAGGAATTTTTGAAATCCGATCAAGTTAGCCTTTTGATGCTTCTAACTCATATTCCTTCTTACCATCTTCTAAAGTTGATTATTGTACCGACTTATGATCGAGATACACTGCGTGCGGTAGGAGCTCCCAAAGAGATTGTAATGGTTCAAGTAGTGGTAGAGCTTGTAGAGATGGAGCCGGTCTTCAAATCCCTTCTGCTTTGGCATCTCCTGGAAAAGTAAAGAACAAGACTGTTTAACACGCTTTCTCCTCAGCAACGATGAAGGGAATGACGACTTTTTACTTTGAAGTATGCATCGTAGAAGCTTGAGTTGAAACTCGCACACCACGACATTCCAAATTCCGCCTCGTTGTGACCATCTGGGAAGAAAAATTGAAAACTTTGAGAGGACGACGAGGATCTTACAGTAGCAAGCTGGATCGAGAATGACAGGCTTGCCATCCTTGTCGTAAGCCATGTTGCCACTCCAGAGATCTCCGTGAAGCAAGCACGGTTGCACGTCCTTCAAGTCTCTGAGAAGATATGGGATCTTCTCCAGCAGTTTTTTGCCTGGAAGACAAAATGGCGCTTCAGCACTCTACTTCACGTGGAAGAACCTTTCTCGTAGATTTGCTGGTCGCTGTAATTCGTGAAGAGTAGTTCCAGCTGGTGACCAATGCGGTGATCACGGAAGAACGTGATCCAGTCGGGTGTCCATGGATTCGGCTGCGGTGTGCTGATCACAGCAAAAACACAATGACAAAACACGAACTCCAAAAGAACTTGCCTGCCAATGGTGTTATCCATCTCAAATCCAAATCCTCTGTCGGAAATCCCAGCCTTGTGCATTTTCCCAAGCATCCTCCCCAGCTCCCTCTGGAAAACTGAAAGTGTTTAAACAAAACAACTCTTCATCACCATGCACTGCTTTCTCACCTGGCCATGAAGTGTCGATCCGCCAAACTCGATGTATTCCATGATGATGAAAGAGCCTCCTCGGGGCAAACTCCCTGCCTAGAAAAGAAAAAAAAAAGGTAGAAGCAAAGAAACAAGACAACTCTATGAAACAAAGTTGGAGAAAGAAGAAAGAAAATGTGAGACCTTTAGAGGCTTTGGCACGCGTACAGTGTTCGTCCGGTACATGGCATCCAGGCCAGCGGCCTCGGCCTCAAACATGGAAGAATCGATTCCTCTGTAGAAACAATCCATCCATCCATCCCGGTAAGAAACCATAGCTCTCAAGAGAAAAGAAAATAAGAGAATTCCTTGCCTGTTCGTTTTCACGAAGAAAGAGCCAGCGTCCGTGTCGTAGCGATTGGCAGCATTGATGCATCCGCCTCCCACAGGCGTAATCCTGGTGATCTTGGTAGCGCCGCCATCTCCAAGGATCCAATGCCGGATGGGATCGCCATCGCCATCGCCGCCGCTAGCCACTGGGATCACCAATCAAGAGAGTGATTGACACCACCCAAATCGCAACGACTCACTGCTAGCAGAGGCCAAATGCCGCTGGGACGTCGATCTGGGCGCTGCGAATGGCGATGGCGATGGCGAGGGCGAGAAGAACCTCACACCACATGAAAATGCCATGAAACTTAGGGCATTCCCATCCGGCCCGGATGACGATCGGCTATGATCCAGCGCGAATGGGCAAGCAACGCCGCAAGATCGAGACTGGCAGCTCCTTCCGTGGATCGGCTCGGCGAGGAGATCCGCCGCTGCGCCAGATCCAAGGCCCTAGCCGATGGCAAGCAAATCCACGCCGAGCTCGGCAAGCTGGGGCTGGATGGATCAACGTTTCTGGGGAATCTCCTCGTCCAGATGTATGGCAGCTGCCGCGATATCGAGGGTGCCGCGAGGGCTTTTTCCAGGATCAAGGAGCGCAACGTCTTCTCCTGGAACATCATGAGTGCGGCATTTGCCCAGAACGGGCATTTTGGTGACGCGAAGAAAATCTTTGAGCGGATGCCTGAGAGAGACTCGGTCTCCTGGAATCTGATGATCACAAGCTTCGCGCAGAAGGGATGGGTACGCGAGGCCAGAGAGGTCTTCGATCAAACCCCGGATCACGACACCGTGACATGGAACGCGATGATCGCAGCGTATGCCCAGAACGGGTATTCCCAGCAGGCGATCAATCTCTTTCGACTGATGCAAATTGAGGGCGTCGCGGCGGATCGCATTACATTCACGACCGCGATCGAAGCGTGTGCTGGCTGCCTCGCGTGGGCGTCCCTCGGCCGGATCATCCACGCGGAGGTTGCGAGCAGTGGCGTCTTGCTGGATCGCAAGGTCCACAACAGCTTGATCAATCTCTACGGCAAGGCCGGGCAGGCGATCGAGGCGGCCAGCGTCTTCCACTCCATGGCCGGGAGGGACGTGATCAGCTGGACCGCGCTGATGATGAGCTTCTCACAGCACGGCCATCTCTCGCAGGCGAGCAGCGTCTTTGATCGGATGCCGCAGCACGACAACCTCGCCTGGAACGCGCTCATCATCGACTTTGCCCGGATCGGTGACCTCTCCTCCGCGATGCGTCTCTACAATCTCCTCCCGGAGGAGAGCCCCGTCTCCTCAACCACGATGATCGCAGCGTTCGCCCAGAACGGGCACTTGCAAGGCGCAAGAGACGTCTTCCACGCGCTGGCCGACCCGGACGTGGTGGCCTGGAACGCGATCATCGCGGCGGCGGTCCAGCACTCGAGCTTCCGCGAGGCGCTGGAGCTCTTCCGGGCGATGGTGGCGAGCGGCGCGTCCCCGAATCGCATCACCTTCATCAGCAGCCTCCACGCGTGCGCGCGCGAGGCCGTGCTGGACGCGGGCAAGGCCATCCACGAGGAGATCTCCATCCGTGGCCTCGCCGCCGATGCCACGCTCGCCGCGATGCTCATCAACGTCTACGGCCGCTGTGGCCATGTCGCCACCGCGCGCAAGCTTTTCGACGATCTCCCGGAGCTGTGCGTGCTGCTGTGGAACACGATGCTCGCGGCGTACGCGCACGCCGGCCACTCCGCCGCCGCATTGGAGCTCTTCCAAGACATGAACCTGGCGGGCTTCCACGCCGATCCCGTGAGCTTTACCGTGCTTCTCTCGGCGTGCAGCCACGCGGGGGAGCTCCGCGACGCTCTCCGCTGCTTCGCAACCATGGTGGGCGATCACGGCATCGTCCCTGAGAGGGATCACTTCGGCTGCGTTGTGGATCTCATGGGGAGAACCGGGCAGCTGGAAAAGGCCGAGGATCTCGTCGCCAACATGCCGTTTGAGCCCGACTTTGTGAGCTTGACGAGCTTGGTGGGCGCTTGCCGGGTTCACCGAGATCCAAGGAGGGGTCGCAGGATCTCGGAGTTGGCGCTCGCGTCGTCGCCCAAGAGATCGTCCGCGTATGCCCTCCTCTCCAGCCTCTTCGCCCAGGATCACGAGGTGGACGAGTCGAAGTCCTTGCTGCTAGTGGAGGAGACGATAGATCATTCGTTCTTCGAATACAAGCAAGTTCTTATAGCGAACTAAAGAAGAAGCTCATGTTATCACCAATGCGATTGATACCAAAACATTGTAGAAGAGTTTGCTCTTGTGAAGATCAAGCACATCAACGCAAGAGAAAAGGCAAAACACCGAAAACTTCGGAAGTTACTTCTTTTGGGCGGGAACGCGCAACTCTCTTCTCGGTCAGCGTTTCACCGAGATCAACGTTCAATTCAAACAGGAATTAGGGTTCCTGGGAGAGTGGTCAATGCTGTAGAGGAGAGGAAGAATGGCGGGCGATGGCGTAGACGACATGGGCGCCAGGGGGATGGGGCGGCGGGGCATCCTCGCCGCTCTCTCCTACATGGCTTGCGCAGGTACGCCGATCGATGGATGAATGGACCGATCGATTCATCCTGTAGGTCAGGAGAGCTGATCTCTTTGTTTTTTTTCTCATCTCTTGCAGTTTTGCTCGTCATGTTTAACAAGGCTGCGCTCTCAACTTACAGCTTTCCCTGTGCTAACGTGATCACACTTCTTCAGGTACTTCGGTTTGTTTTTTTCCTGTTTCTTCCTTTTCACATTTTTCGCAAAGATCATCTGCTCGATCTGCCTACTTTACACTCTGCGATACTGGAACTGGATCACGTTTGAGAATGAGCCACTGGAAATTATTCTCGGGAAGGAAGGGTCGACCAGCAAGAGGCTTTTGGTTCCCATGAGAACTTTCAAGCGGACTCTACCACTGTCATTCTCGTATCTAATGTACATGGTGAGTGAGCTCGACTTTGTCAATCTCTTCTCAGTTTTCGCGCATGAACAGGTGATTGGAATGGCGTCACTCAGAGGAGTGAGCGTGCCAATGTACACAACGCTCCGGCGAACGACAGTCTTGTTCACAATGGCAATGGAGTACGCCATCATGGGACAGAGGCATTCGAGAGAAGTGATTTGCAGGTTTGTCTCTAAGATCTCGCAAGATAGAGAAAGGAAAAACTTTAAGAACTTTTGCCTCTTTCTTTTTGCAGCGTGGGAGTTATAGTCTTTGGAGCGTTTCTAGCTGGAGCCAGAGACTTCTCCTTTGATACCGCCGGCTATTCTTTGGTTGTCATCTCCAACGTAACAACGGCAATCTACCTAGCGGTGATTGCTCGCCTCGGTATGTTTGCGACTTTTTCTCCCGTTTTATGCTCATTGTCATACGATCAATCACTTTGCAGGGAAGGTCACAGGACTAAACAGCTTTGGCCTCATGTGGTGTAATAGTAAGCTCATGGTTTTCCGTAAAGCTCTGTGTTTCTTTACACTTTTATTCTGAGCAGGCTTAGTTTGTTTACCAATACTGCTAGTCTGGACATGGCTGACGGGAGAGCTTCACTCAGCAACAGATTTTCCAGCTTTATACGAGCACGGATTCCAGGTTGGAGTTTCATCACTCGGTTTAAGCTGCTTGCTGATTAGCTTTTGGTTTCCTCTCTCTCAGGCTGTGCTAGTTTTATCATGTATTCTAGCCTTCATTTTTAACTACACAATTTTCCTCAACACGTCTCTAAACTCGCCATTGACGCAAACAATGTGCGGAAACATCAAGGTTCGTTTGCTACACATCTGTTGCTTGGCAAACTTTCAAAGTTCTTTTTTGGTTTTTGATTTCGTCTGGCAGGACCTCGGCACTATTTTTCTGGGATGGCTGCTTTTTGGAGGCCTGCCGTTTGACTGGGTGAGGCCAAGTTTTTGTGCTCCTTTTTGTTCTCACTCGAAAATCTGTGTGGCTTTGTGCCAACAGCTAAACGTTTTGGGCCAAGCTCTGGGATTTTTGGGTTCTGGATTCTACGCTTACTGCAAGCTGCATGGAAAGTAAGCAAGGCAAGAAGATCTTTCTTTCTTCGTTGTGTATACAGGCGAGATTCAGAGTTTCGCAATGGGGGACAAAGAAGCCCTTTTGTGAGAGCGTTTGACAATCGACTTTACATTATATAGAGTCTGACACAAATCCAAGCTCCAATTTTTTTTTTCAGCTTGTTGAGGAAAAACATGATTTTGTTTTGGGTCATGCAAAGGTCATTTTCTTTCTAGATTTTATGTTTCAGGGCGGGAGCGATGCACGAAGACAGCGAGAGAACAGCGAGAGCTCTGGATGCCATGGCAGCGATTGGGCTGCCCAGAAAATTTGTTCTCGGGGTTCTCACCGAGGCGCTCAAGGTCTCTAAAGAACCACTTTTTTTTTTTGTGTGTGTGTGTATTTTGCTCCTGATCGATCGTCGGCTTGCAGGTTTACAATGGATGGGCATTCCTGGAGCAAAACCATTTCGAAGTTCTGGCCGAGCTTTGCCTCGACCAGATGGTATTTCCCATTCGTTTCTTCGTTTCTTCTCTTTGGTTTCGCTTCCATGCTCATAGCCGATGTTGCGCAGCAGGAAGCGGACACATTGGCGATCGAAAGCGGTACTTCCATGAAGAGCTCCTCGACTGGCACTGGTAAGAAAAAAAAAATCTCTTTTCTCTCTTTTCTCGAACAAAAGCATGACTGCCAGTGGTCGACCGGGGAAAGGAAAAGAGACCGTCGCGATGTCGCGCATCGCCAGCGGCAAAGGCTGCTGGATTCAAAGCTTCCACTTCCAGTCCGGTGGAAGCTTCAAGAAAAGCTGCCGCTGGAGCCAAAGTTTCTTCCTCTCGTCTCAAACCGGTGGAAGCTCAAAAGCCTGCCGTTTCTTCCTCTCCTCTCAAACCGGTGGAAGCTCAAAAGCCTGCCGCTGCATCTAAAGAGGAGATCGCTGTTCTTGGGGGAAGCAAAGCCTTTCCTCCGGCTAATAAAAAGCCTCGAACGAATCCGGAGCGTCTCGGGATCGTCCTGGAGCCATTCATCTTCCGGGCTCCAACAAGGAAAGTCTCTCCATACGGTAAACGAAAAAAGCGTAGCTTTACGACTATACGATCTCATCCTCGGCGAGTTTTGCAGGAGATTTTCCATCCGCTGTGGCTGATCCCATCAATGGTAAGTTCGTCCCACTTTTTCTTTCGTTTCTAGTTGAAAAACGATGGTTTTTGCGCAGGAGCCGAGCATTCCAAGCAAATGGTGGTCACTGGTAAGAGCATTGATCTTCATTCTTCCACGTTTCATCTCGGAAAACGAAGCTTTTTGCGCAGGAGGCGAGCATTCCAAGCAAATGGTGGCCTTGAGCGTCCAGCCCCTCGCGGAGAACATACCCCCAGAGCAAGATCTGGCTCTGGCACCGGTTGTGAGCATGAGCGATCAAGCCAGCGAGCTCTCGGATGATCCAGAGCTTCCATCGCGTGGATTCAGCCCGGATGCTTGGGCGCTCTCCTTGATCAACAGCCAATATGGCGATGACGACTAGAGAATCTCTTGGGAGGGTCTACTTACGAACGGTTTTTGTATGTATGGATGTATATTCCTTGATAGCTAGAATAGTTCTAGAAGTCCAAGCTTTGATCAAAGCTACTTTAGCTATGATGGCTCTTTACCAATGTTTTCTAGAATCATTATCAATGTCCATCGTTTCTTCTTCCTTCAGCTTAACGGCTTGGTTTGGGCGGATTATTCCAAGCGCACTGGAGGAAATGGAGGCAATGAGACCGCCACTACTTTTTATTAAACCCCCATTAATTAACTCTTAATTAGCACACTCTTTCTTCCTGTTTTTTACCGTAGCTAAACCCTAAACCCGTTCCATCCTGGCTTTATTTGTTTAAATTAGCGTAACTCTCAAAACCCTAGCGCAAGATCGGAGAGCGATGGTGCCGCGGCGCTGTGGGGATCTACGCACTCGCAGGTAGCAGCCGCTGTGCTGCATTTCCCCGACGCGCTTGCCGCTGGCACTGGGATTTGGCAGCGAAATCAAGGCGCGCGCCACGAAATCCACCGGCATTGCTCTCCTCGGCCCCGACGCCTCCTGCTCCGCCGCTCCAGGGAACACCGCCAGCACCGGGGGAGCGGCATTTCGCCCGGATTCGACAATGCCGGGGGTGTACACCGCGGATCTAGCACTGACGGGGTAAGGAGTGCTTCTAGGGAAAATATTTCGGCACGGGCATTGGTTCTTGGCGCGGGGCAAGGGAAATATTTCGCGAGATTTCGTCCGTCCACACCGGGAAGGCCATGGCTGGCAGCAACAGCGGCAACTACAGCATCCCGACCACGAGCTTCCCCTCGCATCAGCTCAGCAATGGGCTCTACGTCTCCGGGCGGCCGGATCCGTACAAGGAGAGGCTGCCAACGATGAGCTCCACAGCGATGCCATACACAGGTGGTGACATAAAGAAGTCTGGCGAGCTGGGCAAGATGTTTGACATACCCGTAGAGGCTCCCAAGACAAAGAAGTCGGGTCCAATTGGGAGTGGAGTTGGGAATCCACAGGCAAAGCAGCAGCAGCAGCAGCAGCAACACCAAGTGGGTTCCGCGGTGCTGTCGCGCTCACACTCCGGACCACTCCCATCTGGAGCGCCTCGGACGGCTTTCCCCACCTCGGGCCCGATGAGCGCTAGCAAGTCCTACTCCCAAAGATCCAACTCGGGGCCCCTCTCCGGGGCGGGGTTTGCGAGCTCTGGCTCCAAGTCGGGGCCGCTCACGGGACCACACGGCGCTGGTGGTGGCTTGAAGACGTCAGGGCCTTTGTCAGGCGGGACAACGCCCAACGTTCTGAAGACTTCCGGCCCACTTACGCCTAATCTCCCTGCCACCGGACTCATCACCTCTGGGCCGCTCTCCTCCACCGGGGCTCCGCGCAAGGGGCTGTCCGGCTCCATGGAGCTGGGGGCGTCCGGGAGGTTCCCCAGGGCGTCGTCCATGCACGGCCAGGCGGTGACCAACATGAGCAACGAGCAGAGCTACTCGCTCCGGAGCAACTTCCCGAAGGTGATACTGTGGACGGTCATCCCGCTCTTCATCATGGGGTTCATCGCGGGCGGCTTCATTCTCGTGGCGGTCCAGAACGCCATCCTGCTCATCGTGGTCGGGTCACTCTTTGTGGCCCTCATGGTTCTGCTCATCTGGAACACTTGCTGGGGAAAGAAGTCGGTGCTCGGCTTTATTGCCAACTTCCCAGACGCTCAGCTCGGCAATGCGAAGGACGGGCAGTACGTGAAAATCACCGGGGTAACTCTGCTAAACTTTGTTCTTTCTTTTCTTTCATTTTCTTCTTCTGATGGTTTTCTTTTGTCCCTTTTGTAGGTTGTGACTTGTGGCAGTGTTCCTTTAGAGTCATCCTACCAGAAAGTAAATCGCTGTATATACACGTCAACGGGTCTTCATGAATTCAGAGGCGTCGATTCAAAGCCGGTCAACGACAAGCAGAGGAGGTTTACCTGGGCTCTCCGACACATGGACGTGAGTTTTCCTCTTCCATTCCCAGAGATTCCTGCTTATGAACTTCCCTGTTTGCGCAGAGGCATGTGGTGGACTTTTACATCTCAGACTTTCAATCGGGCTTGAGAGCTCTGGTAAAAGCCGGCTATGGTGCCAACATCACACCGTATGTCGAGGAGAGCCCCGTGGTGGAGGTCGCCCCCGCTACCAAGGACCTGCCAAAGGATTTCGTTCGCTGGCTATCGGAGAGGAACCTCTCCCGGGAGGACAGGATAATGCGGCTCACCGAGGGGTAACAAGTCGGCTCGCTTTGGTCTTTCCTTGGGCTGATGGAATCGTTTGTTCCTGCGCAGGTATATCAAAGAGGGCAGCACCGTCACAGTGTTGGGGGTTGTCCAGAGGCACGAAAACGTCCTGATGATCGTCGCTCCTCCCGAGCCCGTGTCCACTGGCTGCCAATGGCGTAAGTTCCTCCTCCCGGCCAACTTGGACGGCCTCATTATCAGATGCGACGAAGTGTCCAGGGTGGACGGGATACCTCTGTGAAGAAATGCGATCGCAGGAGATGGAGGAGAGTGAGAGGGAGAGAGAGACAGAGAGGGGGGAGAAAGTTTCCAGCCGAATTTCTCGTGTTCTCGAGGACGCTGCTCGCAACAACGAAGAACTAAAGATTGGAAGAAAACGAGGAGCTGCTGAAAGCTTTGCTGCTTTCAATAACTAAATAGTGAGTTTGATTTCCTTGTGAAAGTCGATATGTCACCCTTTGTACCGAGTACTATGAATCAAAGTATATAGAAGGAAAAAATCAAAATTGTATACTCTGGATCTTAGGTAGGCTGGAAGTTTCTCCAGGCAAAAAAAATTTAGATCTTGATGGATCTCTCACTATGAAAGAATGGATATCTCAATCCAGTATCGAAACTGTGTCGAGGACAAAAAGCTTGAGGAGGATGATGTAAACGAGTGGGGAGATCTTCCCCGCGGCCACCATGGCCTTGATCGCTACCGCGAGATCCCACTGCTCGATCGAGAGCCTCTCCATGCAGACCCTCTCGATTGCCTCGAACAGTTCGCGTGATTCGTCGTCACCTTGGATGGAAGAGAGCCACTGCCACTCCGCGCCCTGCTGATCGAGCGAGACCACCATGCTGGCGATGCTGGGCAGCAAGAACTCGCGCCGGAGTGCCATTTGCTCCAGGTGAAGGAGCGCGTGGTGATCGTGCTCGTGGCGGTGGCTGTGATCCGGCGAGTTGGGCGGCTTGTACACGGATCTCGCTGTTGGCGGGTAGCGCCCCATGAATCGCACCACGATCGCGCTGCCCTGTGTCATCGCCCTCTTGCAAAAGGTCGCCATGGATCTTGTGGTGAGCGCCTAAGAACTAGATGAATTGATTACTCGATGGAGCGATGGATCACCAGCACGCGATCGATCACATTTTGATGAGAGCACTGATCGATCGCGCACTTCTAGTCCAGGGCCGCAGCACGCGACTTCACCGGTGGAGCGACTTTTCCGCGTGGTCAATGGTCAAGGAGACGGCCACGTTGACCAGTTCAGGGTTCTTGCTAGCGAGATTGCTAGGTCGCCGGCCAATGCTGCTAGGCGCGGGGCTTCCGCCGCTGCCTGTTCTCCATCGTCCTTGCGCGGCAGCCGCGGGATGGACGAGAAATCTTCCTTTCCAGGGAATGCGAATGCGAGTGGCGGCTTCTTCGTCGCCCTTCGATGGCGACGACGCGAGGTAACGAGAAATTGTTGCGCGGCGGTTCTCGCTCATTGATTGATCTCGGCAGCGTCCGGAGGAATGATGCTGCTGCCACCGGGCCTGGCGCAAAACCGCTGCCACAGGTAAATATCTCGAGAGTGGTTTTGTGATTGTCCTCAAAACTCACACGAATCCTTTCCAGCTTAATGCCGAGGAGGCTGTGCGGATCCAACTGGATGCATTGCTGGAGAACAATAATCCTCGCCAAGATCACGGGCTGGAGGTCAGAGTTACCTCTTTTCATCTTGTTTTCTTTGGCAAACGCGCATGGAGTGGAGTTTCTAAAGAACGCTCTCGCAGGTGATGTACTTGTTTGCAAATGCTGAAGGAGATTTTGATGGTAGCCTTCCTTGCTACTTTGGATCCGCGGCTGACCTCTACCACTTTGGCCATTTCGCGCTCAAGTTCAAGACAAGGTGAGTTTACGCGAATGCTAGCGTTGTCTCTGGTTTCTAAAAGGCTCTAGGCAGGCAGATTTCCGGAGCTCCTCAAGATGGAAAGCTACGAAATCGTGAATGCCAGCGACGGCAAAGTTGTGGCGAGCGTGAGGCATGGCAAAAGGCTGACTAAGTGGCTGTTCAGGATGTCCAAGGTCACGAGGGGTGAAATCAGCTACTGGCTGACAGATGGTCTTGTCCAACTTACAGAACCACAACAGTAATCAAACCAGGTTCGTCTTGTCATTCTCCTGATCTGCTTTGTCTAGAATGATTCCAAAGACGCAAAATATCGTTTTCTACACTGTCAATTTCCCTTCAGATTTGAGATTCTAAATCGCTGATTTTCTTTGCGTTTTCTTTCTTCGTTAGTGCTAAGCTGAAGCGACGTTGGGACATAAAAGTCCAAGCATTATTTCGATCGCTCTTTCTCGCAGGTAAGGTTTTGGTTTGCCTCACAGCCTGTGTGTGTGGCTGCCAATCCAATCCTTTTAACGGCCAGATATTAACCTTTGGTGGAGCTTCTTGGAAGTTTGCTGCGGGGTAGCTAAATAGTCTCGATTTGACGAGCGAAGCCTGACAAAGGAGGAAGAATGTTACCTGGTGTCGAGCTTGCGCGTCGAAGGCGGACGAGCAACTATTCGTGCGTGAGCTCGGAGAGATCCAGTCGCTCGACTTCCAACATAGTGGCGACGAGGGACAAGCAGCAGCAGCGGCAGCAGCAGAAGATTGGAGTCCCCCGCACGTCCTCCGAGGTACAAAATCTTGTTTTGAAATCGTTCTCCTGACACTCTTCCAAATCATAGATTGAAGAAGCAGCTGCTAACGCTCTAGCAACACTGCAAGCGCGATATCGTTTCCACCCAAGAGACGAGACATCCAGAACCGCAGCAAACGAAGCTCGGGAGAGGTTGGAAGCCAGGCTCCGAGCACCGGAGTTGAGGTAAGTTGTTTTTCTCTCGTTTCCTCTCACAAGCTCGAGCGAATGCGCAGAATAACTCGGCATGGATCCAACACGGTTCCTACTCCAACACCAACAAAAAAGAAATTTGGCAGTGGCAAGCTCCAAATTCTCTCGCACAAGGATGAGAGGCCGGATTGCCCGATTTGCCTGGAAGAAATTGGGCGGACGAGCCTGCTACTGCCGTGTAGACACGGATTCCACAAGGAATGCATAAAGCCGTGGATCGAGCGAAGTAATCACTGTCCTTGTTGCCGCGCGAGTGTTGTGTGAGATATTCGAGGAAGGAGAGAAAAAAAAAATTGGTAAAACGTCGTACTTTAGGTCAACATGTCCACATGCCTTGTTGGAGGGAATATAAATTAAGTCCCAGGCTGATGGCCGCGGCTTACTTACGCTCCTCACGGAGCAACAGACAAGAGTTTTCAACACCAAACCGTGTGAGGAATATTCTCAAGCAGAATCAGATTATTCTACTTTAAGATAAAACATTCGTTAATGGTTTCATGGTGTAGTTGGTCATCACGTCAGTCTAACACACTGAAGGTCTCCAGTTCAAACCTGGATGAAGCCAGCTGAATTTTCTTGAGTACGCGTGTTGCACAGGTCAGCCGATTAATTTCAATTTTAGGCATCTCTCTCAATCCGTGGAGTGATTAAGGGATAATGCATCGCCAATTGAAAAGCCCTAACCCTAAGCTTGCTTCTTTCAGTCGTATTACTCTAATTAAATGCCCAAATTAAGTGCCCAATTTAGGTTATGTGTTTTCTTTGAGATCAAAAATTTTATAACCCAATTTTTTAAATAATGTCATTAACTAAAGTAAAATGTAGATAATCGAGTAATTAACTTATAAACATAGAGAACAAGGAGCTGGTACCTCCCACAAGGGTGCCTCTTTGCATAGATTGTGAGGGATAGAAGCAGAGCAAGATTTGAATAGATCAAGCACAAAGTTGATGGAAATAAATCATATAGCAATTTGAAACAAATCAGCACGATTAAAAGTTATTTGAACTTTTTAATTCAATTTATGACTTTTTTTTGTGTTATGTTAACATTATTTCTTCACAATAAACTTTTTCACTCAAATCCAGAACTCAATACTTATTTGTGCTGAAAGAAAGAAGATTGAGGAGGCAAAGTATATGTTTGAGATCGAGAGAAACATTAGGGTGTTGAATGCAATGCGAGGTATGAGATTGCCCTAATTTCAAACTTTTGAATTTCGCGCTTTGTCGCGATTATGGTGATCAAAGTTTCGCGGATGCCAATGGCCAACAACGAGGGTCATATCATCGCAAACTGGCCGTCCAATGCCATTGATCACAGAACGCAGCAGCCGGTGGTACGATCGATCTTTTACAAATCGCTTGTTCATAAAGATCAAAACTCTTTTTCTGGATTGTAGGGAATGCCGATGATCGTTTTACGAGACGAAGAGAGCGAAGGCAATGGCGTAGAGCCTTCGACCACATCGGACGGAGACAAGTTTCACAGTCTTGGAGATCCCAGAGGTGATTGTTGCCGTGCAGCAACTGGACGGAGAAAAGGCAAGATTTGTCAGTCTTTCTCTCGAGACATTATTTCGATCGCCCTCTTTCTCCCATGTAAGGTTTTGGTTTCCCTCACAGCCTGTGTGTGTGGCTGCCAATCCAATCTTTTAACGGCCAGGTATTACCCTTTGGGTGGAGCTTCTTGGAAGTTTGCGGCGGGTAGCTAAATAGTTTCGTTTTGACGACGGAGCCTGACAAAGGAGGAAGAATGTTACCTGGTGTCGAGCTTGCGCGTCGAAGGCGGACGAGCAACCATTCGTGCGTGAGCTCGGACAGATCCAGTCGCTCAACTTCCAACTTAGTGGCGCCGAGGGACAAGCAGCCGCAGAAGATTGGAGTCCCCCGCTCGTCCTCCGAGGTACAGAATTTTGTTTTGAAACCGTTCTCTTGACACTCTTCCCAATCATGGAAGCCAGGCTCCGAGCATCGGAGTTGAGGTAAGTAGCCATAGCTTGTTTTTCTCTCGTTTCCTCTCACAAGCTCGATCAGAATAAATCGGCATGGATCCAACATGGTTCTGACTCCAACACCACCAGAAAAGAAATTTGGCTCCAAATTCTCTCGCACAAGGATGAGAGCCCGGATTGCCCGATTTGCCTGGAAGAAATTGAGCGGACGAGCCTGCTACTGCCATGTAGACACGGATTCCACAAGGAATGCATGGAGCCGTGGATCGAGCGAAGTAAGCACTGTCCTTGTTGCCGCGCGAGTGTTGTGTGAGATATTCGAGGAAGGAGAGAAAAAAAAAAAAATGGTAAAACGTCGTAGTTTAGGTCAACATGCCACATTGGAAGGATGAATATAAATTAAGTCCCAGGGCTAATGTGTAATGTAAGTGGCTGATGGTCGCGGCTTACTTACACTCCTCACGGGATATAAATTGGTTGGATGGGGGACATATTTTTTGCTGTAGTATGAATTGCTTTTTTTGATCATGTGGGAGATATTAATCATTTAAATGTATGTTGCAAAGATTTGGAGACGAGAAGCTCTAGTTGCAATTGTCAGGCCGGGTGGTAAACCGTGTTTAAAGCCTAGCAGATTATCCTAGTTTAGGATAAAACTTTTGTTATGGTTTCATGGTGTAGTTGGTTATCACGTCCACTGAAGGTCTCCAGTTCGAACCTGGATGAAGCCAATTAAACGTTTTAGCCCTTAGCGGCTTTTAGGGCTGACATGGACTCCCGGCAGTTAACTGTTAGATGAAGGATCAGTTCAATGCAGAGGGGAGAGAAGGGGAAAGGATCGTCTCTTTGTCTCCTCCGCCATCTCTTTCGATCCATGGAGGAGTGATTGGAATTTGGAAGGGATAATGCGGAGGAGGAGGAGGAGCTCTCGATTGAATCCGGGAGCACAGTCGTCTAGATCATGATCCAGGCCAGGTCTCGCGGCCTTCTTTCACTCGTAGAGCTCAGACATCCATGATAGATGCCTCCGTCTCTATGGATCGGCAGCGCTCGGCGGAGATGGGCGA
The DNA here is from genome assembly GCF_000143415.4 of Selaginella moellendorffii. Classification (NCBI taxonomy): domain Eukaryota; kingdom Viridiplantae; phylum Streptophyta; class Lycopodiopsida; order Selaginellales; family Selaginellaceae; genus Selaginella; species Selaginella moellendorffii. Next base: position 2,698,292 of record NW_003314265.1, on the reverse strand, counting down.
GCTTTTGGAACCGGATGGTACCATGGGATCTGGATCATCACATCTTGGGCAACGATCACTTGAATCCGCCGCCGCCGCCACATATGATCATCCCCACCTCCAACAATAACCAGCACCATGTCGTCCTCAAGCACAAGTACGTTGTGGCGCTCTTTCTCTTCCTTGTTTGTGTAGACCTGGTGAGTTCTTGCGAAAGTTTAAGCCACAGTTGTTCTGATGATCGATCGATTGATTCGGTCTTGGCAGATTGAGATTGTGGGAGTTTTGTGCTACCAGCTTTTCACGGCCAGCTATTTCCCATGGCACTTGTATCCCATGATGCTCAACCGGGCGATGGAGATAATCGCGCTCATTTGCTCGCGGGGATACATCCCATCTCTGGTAAGATTTACAAATCGCTATACGATTCATATCCATCAACGTTGAATAGCCTTTGCTTGATCTATTGATCAGTACTCCGCTGCTCAAATCTTGCTCTCGCTTCTATCCCTCGCGGTCTACGCAAAGAGGCAGCCTTGCGGGAGGTACCACTGCGCCGTGCCCCTTGTTCTCTACAGCATCCTCTTGTCGTACGAGGTACGGGATTACCCTAATTTCAAACTTTTGAATTTATCTCCTTTCGCAGACCTTTGTCGCGGTTATGGTGATCAAAGTCTCACGGATGCCAATGGCCAACGACGAAGGCCATATCATCGCAAACTGGCCGAGTTTTCAGGTGTCCCCGCTCTCCAATGCCATTGATCAGAGGACACAGCAGCCGGTGGTACGATTGATTCTTCCACGAATTATTTGCTCATCGATCGAGAAGAAACTATTCTGGATTGCAGGGAATGCCGATGATAGTTTTACGAGACCGAGAGAGCGAGGGCAATGGCGTGGAGCCTTCGACCACATCGGACGGAGACAAGTTTCACAGTTTTGGAGATCCCAGAGAGGTGATTGTTGCTGTGCAGCAACCGGACGGAGAGAAGGTAAGATTTCTCACGATGTTTCTCTCGACATAAGCTCTGTTTTATTGTTTTTCTTCAGTTGGCAATTGCAAAGATCTGCGACGAGCAATTTCGCGAGCAGCCCACGCCTGCTGCCACGACTCCATCACTGCAGCCGCACGAATTCGATCGTGATCAGGCAGCCACCTCCACCGCTGACGAGGAAACCATCCAAATCTGCCATGAGTGAAGAGGTGTGGATACTCCTCTTTGCTGGATATCTACTGCTAGTGAGAAAACAAAAAGGGCCCAATCTCCAGGGGCTGAGAGGGAAAGATGAGTGAACGAGTGTTCATTGTGTATTGATATGAAAACAATGAATGGAAATGGGGATCCACAACTCAGATTCCCCCCCTTAAAAGGCAGGCGGTTCTAACTGCTAGCATATGCTAACAAATGGTATATGCTGTGCATGATCAAATCTATGGCTCCAATGCAGCCCTGGGTTCAGGGCTGGAGTCCCTGAGCTTAGGTTTTTGACCTCTGGGACATCAGAAAGATCGTCTCCAAGTAGCCATCAACCCCATCAGCAGCTCACGAACACACCTACAAGTTGAAGTACAACAAGCGCAACATCCGCTATTGGAAGCTCAAGAATGATCATACTGCCCTCCTGGCCAAGGTAGCCGAGCTCCAGGACAATGGGGCAGATCCACTAGACAGTGTCCCCAACCACGAGCTCACAGTCCCGCAGCAAAAGTGTTGCCTCTATCAACTCGAGCATGCAGATCTGCTTCATCTCCTCAAGCTGAGTGTTGAGCCAGTGGTTGAAGGGCTCATAGAACTCCTTCTTGATGGGAGGTTCACTTGGTCGTGGACAACTGAAATAGTGAAGAGGTGTGGATATTATCTAGGATGATGGGGCAGATCCACTAGACAGTGTCCCCAACCACGAGCTCACACTCCCACAGCAGAAGCGCCTCTATCAACTTGAGCAGCAGCAACAACAAACGATAGAGATTAACTACACTCACATTGAGGACTCAATCAGAGGAACAAAGTGTATCAACCAAAAACCTAATTGAAGCCAACAGCATATACCAATTGTTAGCATATGCTGGCAGTTAGAACTGCCTGCCTTTTAAGGGGGGGGAATTTGAGTTGTGAATCCCCATCTCCATTCATTTTTTCATAGTAATACACAACACTCATTCACTCATCTTTCCCTCTCAGCCCCTGGAGATTGGGCCCTTTCCCCGTTTGTTTTCTCACTAGCAGTAGATATCCAGCGAAGAAGAGTATCCACACCTCTTCAATGAGCTCGCATATAACAAGGAGCAGCTCCACCAGCTTCCTGGGATCCCTCTCTCGAGCAACAGCCTGCTCGAGATGATGAGAATGGAGGACGCGCTCCACCACCAACACCACGAAGATCGCCAAGATCTCGAATCCAGCACTGCTAGCAGACTCTCATAGAGTCGATTGTGACTCGACACACTGATTTTTATGATAACCCGCATGAATTCTCTAATCTCTGTCCAGTTGATCAATTTGCTCTGCCGGTTATTGAGAAGAAAAAAAAAAGAGGTTACAGAAACTACTCTTTTCTCTGCGAATTCGAAAACCATGTACAAATCTGCGAGTGATCAACGGCTTTGGAATCTGGATGGAGATCAAACCCCTCCTCCCTCTTTGATATCCTCGAGCCTCTGGCACACATCTCTCATGCACGGCCTCCTCACTGGAACGTCTTGCGTGCAATCCAGCGCCAGCCTCAAGAACTTGGCGAGACCATCGTGAGACCCCGCCGTCCTGGCCACGAGCGGATCAAGCAGCCGCGACAGCTGATCCCGCCGGTAACACTCCACCGCCCACTCCACCAAGTTGCTATAACACTGATCCTCAAACTCCTCCACATTGTGATGAAGATCGCGACCACTGTCCTCCCCGGCCATGATATAGTTCCCAGCGTCCAGCATTGGCCTCCGCCCGGACAAGAGCTCCAGGAGGACGACGCCGTAGCTATACACGTCGCCCTTGACAGTAGCCCGCCACGTCTGGCAGTACTCTGGCGGGACATACCCCAGCGTCCCGGCCACGATGGTGCTGACGTGGGTCTCCTCCTGCCCGGCCAAAGCCCTGGCCAGGCCAAAGTCCGTGACACGTGGCCGAAACCCCGCGTCAAGTAGAATATTACTAGCCTTCATGTCGCGGTGGATGATTGGCGGGGAGCAGCTGTGGTGCAAGAACTTGAGACCCCGTGCCGTACCAATCGCCACGTCGAGCCGGGCCGGCCAATCCAGGCCGCCCGCGCCGCCAGCGTGGCGGCGGCAGCCGTACAGCCAGTCCTCCACGCTGCCGTTGACCATGAGCTCGTACACGAGCAGCATCTGAGCGCCGTACGAGGAATATCCCATGAGCGGGACGAGATTCTCGTGGACGATGTGGCCCAGGGTGTGCATCTCGGCCTGGAATTCCCGCTCGCCGGCTGGCCCTTCCCGGATGAGCTTCTTGATCGCCACCGTCGATCCGTCGGAAAGCTGGGCCTTGTACACCACGCCAAAGCCGCCACACCCCACGATGTTGGAGTCGTGGAAGTTGCCCGTGGCCGCCACCAGATCCTTGTACGTGAGCTGCTTGGGGAGATCCATGGTGAAGAGCGACACGGCGTCCATGGCGGCCGAGTGATCGAAGCGCGCCGACGAGGATTTCATCATCTTGAAGCCCTGCGAATCGAGCGCCGCCGATCCTCCGCCTCCTCCTCCTCCTCCGCCGCCGCCGCCGCCGCTGTCTCTCCGGGTCATCCAGCAGATCGCCGCCAGGCCCATGGCGATCACGCCCAGCGCGCACGCCAGGCTGATACCCAGGATGGTGGAGGCGTGCATTGGCGCGGGGACACCGCGCGAGGACGACGAGCTAGGGTTCCTGGGAGATCCGTTGCAGAAGGGGATGGCGGTGCTGGGATCGCTGGTGCCGGTGAGCGCTGGGACGTAGCACAGCTGGGAATCACCGATGAAGGAGTCTTGATCGAACGTGGCGAGCTGCCCGGCGAAGGGGATCGGCCCCGCGAGGCCGGGGTTGTAGGAGACATTGAATTTGTTGAGCGAGGTGAGGCGCGTGAGCGAGTAGGGGATCTGGCCGCTCAGCCGGTTGCTGGACAGATCGAGGCTCTGGAGGCACTGGAACTGGCCGAAGCTGTCCGGGATGGCGCCCTCGAGCGCGTTGTGCGAGAGATTCAAGCCCGTGAGCTTGAGGTTGCTGAGCGATCCCGGGATGGCGCCGCTCAATCGGTTCTGGTAGAGGAAGAGGAGGCTCAGCCGATCGATGCCGCCATAGCTCGCCGGGATGCTGCCCGAGAGGCGGTTCTCCGAGAGCTGGATGTAGCCCATGGATTTCTCGGTGGGGATGGTGGAGCACACCGAGTAGATGAACTTGCCGCGCAGGAGGAGGTTCCAGAATTGCTGGCAGCGATCGCGATCCAGGACCCTGTAGACGAGGCTGAATGGGGGATAGTTGCTGGGCAGCCAGCGGCGAAGAACAGCGCACTCGCCGATCTCCTTGGGGACCTGGGGGAGATTCGCGATGTTGTCATCGAAGGTCGCCTTGGCGGCCTTGCCCATGGATTCCAGCTCGGGCGGGAGCTCGCCGGCGATGGAGTTCTTGGCAGCATTGAGCCACAGGAGGCTGGAGCAATTGCCCAGCTCGCGAGGGATCGCTCCGGAGAGGTTGTTGTTGGCGAGCATGAGCCACAGCAATCGCGTGAGCTTCCCTAGCGATGGCGGGATGGAGCCCGTGAGGCGATTCCCGGAGAGATCCAGGAACTGGAGCTGCGAGATCTCGCCCAGGCTCGGCGGGATGGATCCCGTGAGGCGATTTCCCGCCAGGAGCAAGAACTGGAGCTTCGCCAAGCTGGTGGCGTTGAATCCGCTGGGGATGACGCCGGTGATGCTGTTGTCGCTGAGATCCAGGTGGAGGAGCTGGCGATGGCTCGTGGCGATCCACTCCGGGATCCCGCCGGTGAAGCCATTGGTGTGGAGGACCAGGAACTGGAGCTTGGCGAGCTTGGCGATGGCGGCCGGGATCTCCCCCGCGAGGAGGTTCTCGTTGAGGATCAAAACCCTAAGCTCGCTGCAGTTGGCGATGGATGCCGGGAGCTCGGTGATGTTGTTCCTGCCGAGAACGAGGAAGCGCAGTGAGCGCAACAACCCTATTTCCTGAGGGATGCGCGTGAAGTGGTTCTGCGAGAGGAAGAGGCTCTCGAGATCGGCGCTGCGGAATATCTCCCGCGGGATCTCGCCGGTGAGATTGTTGAGGGAGAGATCGATGTTGCGGAGGCTGGGGACGAAGAGGCCGCCGGGGATGGATCCGACCAGGTGATTGTTGGCGAGGTTGAGGTCCGTGAGGGATGCGAGGCTGCCGCTGGCGAGCTCTGGAGGGATCTCGCCGACGAGATTGGTGTTCTCCAGGCTCAAGACCTCCAATGCCGCGCAGCCGCCCAGGGAGCTAGGGATGGATCCGTGGAACTGGTTGCCGGAGAGATCCAGGCGCTCCAGCGCCTGGCATTGCGAGAAGAGCTCCGGGGGGATTGCGCCGGTGAGATTGTTGGAGGAGATGTTGAGGAACTGGATGCCGGGCGAGAGGATTCTTGGAAGAGAGCCCGAGAGGGAATTGTTGGAGATATCTAGGGTTCTTAGCCCGCCGAGGTTGCCGATCACGTCCGGGATGCTGCCGTTGAGGGAGTTGGCAGCCAAGATCAGGGATTCCAGGTCCGCGAGGAGGCCGATGTCATCGGGGATTGGGCCCGTGAGGCGCTGGTTGGAGAGATCGATCGAGATTACGTGCTTGGCCACGCAGCTGACTCCTTGCCACTCGCAAGGGCTTCGATCGTCGGGTTTCCAGCTCTGGAGCGCGCTAGGGTTTGCTAGGAGGAGAGATCGCTTGAAGCGGAGCAAGATCGCCATCTCCTCCTCCAGGGAGATGGAATTTCCTGGGCAAGAATACGAGGTGTGTGAGCGAAGAAGATGCCATGGCTGGGCATTTTTTCCGTACCTTCGTGAGCCATCGCTAGGACAAGGATGGCGAGGAGGACGAGAGCCGCCATGGGGTAAGCCACGCTCCTCGCTTTCTTTCGATTGGAATTCGCTGCTACTTGAGTTATGATCCTGTGTGATCCATTCTCTCGATTTTCCTGTTTTTGGTGTTGATCTTGTTAGTGTAGCTTGTGATGATGGTGGATCTTCGTGAGCTCTTTGGGGTGGTACTTCGCATCTTTGATGAGTGGCTGTCTCTGCTCTTCTGTTCCAGGGAGGAAGAACGAAGGGGATTGGGGGATTGGATCAAGCAAAACGCGATCTCTTCTTCCTCGTCTTCGCAGTGCGTGCGTGACGTGAGAGCGAGACAGGGACGGAAATGAAAAGAGAACGATGGGCTTCACGAGAGATGAGCCGCAGCGCCAAAGAATCCCTTCTTTTGCTACCTGGACGCTCGCTCTCTCTCTCTCTCTCGCTCTCGCTCACTCGCGGTCGCGGCTCGAGAGCTCTTTCTTCCTCCACTCTGGCGGCCAAACCAGGTAATCTCGTTTTCGTCTTCCGTCTCACTTTGAATCACACCTCTCAGTCAAACTATGCTTGCGCCCGCAAGAGCTGATCAGAGAGCAAAGCTAGCTACAAGGAAACAAGCGGAAGGACGGGCCGGGGTTAGCTGAAGCTGGATAGAAACAACGGGAAAGACAAGGGACAACGAGCAAGAAGGCAAGTTCCTCTTTTTTATCTTTTCTTTTGCGTGGGCTTCTCTGCTTGTGTTTTTCGTTGCGCTTTTTATTCCTCTATTTGCTTTTGTTTGCACTCTTTGGTCTTGCGACTTTCGATTGAATTGTCCGCGCCAGTAGCAGCAGCAGTCGCTGCAGTATCAATCGACCGTCAAGCAGTTTTTACCGCCGTACTATGGCGACGACAGCTCAAGGTCTGCGCAGGCAAATGAATTGGAGAGACGCAATCCATGAGCATCAGCGAGGGCCAAGCGAAAAGCCAGCAACAGATATCTTATAATGTTGGTGGTGCTTGGCGAGACTGTCTCCTCTCCCCCTAAAGCTGCAAGCCAGGTCTGTGAACTTCTTTTTTCTTCTTTTATTCTTCTATTTTTCCTCTCTCTTCTCTTTTTGTTTCTTCTTTAATATCTCTGCTGCTTGGTAGGCTCGGATCCCATGGATCGAACTTGGTAGAAGACGGGAGTTCTTTGTGGATTGCTGATTTGTTTATGCCTTTCTTTGGTGGGTGCTGCAGGATCGAGGAGTCTAAAAGATGAAAGGAAAGGGAAAGGTATGAGAAGGGCCACATTAGCTACATGCGCGCACACGGTGGGTCGGACTGTTTCTCAGATCTTTGCATGGGGTGTTCTTTCTGTAAAGTGTTTGGTCAAACAGGGCAAGGACAGGACAAAGAAGAAGATCCAAAAGTTTGAAGAGACTGGAGTAAGACGAAACCCAGAGCATTCAATGAAACAAGTTGGAATGGTGAATGGTAAAGTAGGAAACACAATAGTTGAATTCCTGAAATATTCAATAAACTTCATGTTTAATATTATTATTATTTAAATTTTGATTAATGAAAATATAAATTGTAACACATTAATCTTTCATTTGAAAATGCTATTTCATTATTTATTTGAGGAAATTTTATTAAAATTGTAAGGTTATACTTTATTTCTCCCAAAGATTGCTCTATCTATTTGGACTATAGTTTTTATCTTACTTAGTTTTATAAAAAAAATTACTAAAATAATAACATTTGTTTTTATCAATTATGACTTGGGTTTCTTTAAAAAACATTTCACTATAAATATAAATGTAATTTGAGCATGAGGAGGTACATATGGATTGATTCATGCCTTGCAAAGGGTGTTTTATATCTAAAGTGGTGAATATTTCCTTTAGCAATTAGCAAATTTTTACGTTTATTTACTTATATATTTGTTCTTTGTCTATACCTCACTTTAGAAAATATGGGACATATTTCACGTGATTGCTCTTGATTCCTCCCTATAGGGCTAAATATGATGTGAGTGCTTTCAAAATTTATAGGAGAATGATACCTTTCACACTAAACAATGTTTATAAGCCCCATGTAGAAAGAAAACAAATATATTCTTGTTTATAAAAAAGCTTATTTTACCTTTATTTGAAAATACATTCATATAGTTAACTATATTTACTAATACATTTACTGAAATTAAAATATAAACACCTCAAATTTTCCATTAGCTTGTCATGCTTAACCCAAAAAATAATTCAAATATTAAACAAATGCATATATTCACAATAGCCTATATCATTATTACTGCCAAGTCATAGATTAACAGTATTGCCCACTAAATAAATTTTTTGGTTCCTTATACATAGAAATTCATGTTAAAAGGATAGTAAGAATTTTAAAATAAATATTATCACAAAAAATTATTAAAAACTTCTTTTTATCATTACAATTAACTTAAATATATAAATGCAAAAAATAAAACTCATACAATTTATTTTTATTGAATCAAATTAAATTGAGCTAGTCCTTCAAAAGTGTTTTACATTACAACACCTCCCATTGGATTTGGAATGCAAAACATCTTGCTGAGTTACTAGAAAACTCAAGTTCTTGGCACTTTCCATGAAAGCATGGGCCATGCTAACCTTTGCATTGTTATCTATGCTTAAAATTTGTGAAAGAGTTACAGAAATCACTTTTGCAGGTATGCCTATCCCACTCTGTGAGTATAAGAAGGGAAGAAAATCTCTTAAGGCTAGATCTCCATAGCCATCACCTCCATCCCAACTCCCTCCAGCTGATCCCAAGATTTCAGTAGATAGAAAGTTGTACTAGTTGGCAAATATCAGTGGCCAAAATTATTCCTGGAGCCCAAATGACATCATCCTTAGATTCAAAGCATATTATAACCTAGGATATTCCCAAGCTTATCCTAAGGATGGTAGGCCACCTTTTTGGATTAGTGGCGGGGTGTTCATTCCCAGTATCGAGCATGCAATATCACCTGCGAGACTTGTGGCGAACCTTTGAGTGTCCTACAATTTTAACAACAAGCCCCAATTCAAGTGGGCTTTGAAGTTCCAGTTAAAGCTTGGTTTATGACAGAGCTTCTATTGCATTATTAATAACAAAGTGTTGCTGCATTTTTATAACCATACTCGCAGAAAGAATGACTGAAAGGGACAGAACACAGTGCCCGGGAGAGAAAAGCTGCAATCTCTTCACAAGACGTAAACTCTTGGTTTCTCTCCAGTACTATGCTCAAAGCTCCTGCATAGAGTGGAAAGAAAGTGTTCGAAGAGATGCCTACGCACAACCTGGCGTCGTGGAAGTCGATACTAGCTGTGCAGCCGTGTAGTGTCTATCAAGCAAAGTTTCTGTTCGATGCGATGCCAGAGCAAGACGTTGTCTCCTGCAACTTATATGCTCAGCATGGCCGACTGGGCGAAGCTCAGAGCGTCCTCTTGCAGATAACTTCACAATGTTATAGTGGTCATTATAGACAAACCATCTCGTCGCGTCAGTCACACAGACCTGGTGGAGCGTGGGATCGTGTGGCTACGCGATTCGAGCCTTGTTCCTGGAGCGCCGAATATATAAACCAAAGGTAAAAACATTAAAAGATCATCCTTTGATCCTCATAACGTGAAGAGCCATCCGGGAGGTTGGAATGACAACGGGCCACTCATCCGCAATGATCTCCCTCTCGGTGTCGCTGTATGCCCGGAGCTGGAGGAGATCATGCTCGATCATCGAGTCCAGGCCAGGAACATCGGCCAGAGAGTCATACGCGATGACACCGTCGCGGGAGTCGGCCATCTTCTTCACCAAGCGAGCCCAGTCGTCTTTTTTCCACTTCGGCGGCTCTCGAACACCTACCTTACGCATCCCTTCCGGACGAAATCCCTCCATGACACGGTACGCCGCATCCATGAACAGCCGCTTCTTCTCTCGCTCCCAGCGATCCCGGAGACGCTCGCCGGTGGCCACAGCGCGGTGTGCCAGGCGCACGACTCGGTGCAAGTTGAGTATGGCGCCTCCAACGTGAGCGAACACATCATCCCACACAGCTTCGGCTTCCTTCTTGGACGATGCCGGCACGCGCTCCAGCATAAACGCCTTGGCTTCTTCTTCAGCCAGGTGGCCGACGCTGAAGACGCTGACGCCGTGGCCTTGGAATGCAGCCGAGGAGAGCAGCCATCTCCTGAAGAAGCTCTCAGACGAGGCCAGCACAATGTGCGCTCCACACTCCTGCTTGGAGATGCGCACAAGGAAGCGGAAGAGCGCCTCCAGCTGGGCTTCTCCATCGGGCAGTGAGTGCCATGCCGCTAACGCATTCGCCTCATCGATGAAGATGGTGGGAAACCCTTGCTTGTATGCATCCACCAAGGTGGTGGAGCACTGCTCCGGCCTCACCAGATGACGTCTCTCCAAGCAGTATGATTCCAGCCAGCGCATTGTCATGGACAATCCATCCTCACTAGCACTGCCCTTGCAGTGCTCTACGTTGGCTCCCAGGACTTCGATCCCCAGCTTTTCTTTAAGCTCCATGCTATCAACCATGCTACCACGAAGGCTTGCCGCAAAGCCTGCTGGATCTACGTTGGGCTTCTCGCGCATGTCGATGTAGGAAGAGACCCCCAGAAACTCGCCATGGGCTTGCCGGCGGCGGTACTCCCTGAGCAGCGCCGTCTTACCCGAGTCTTTCGGGCCCGTGACGATCACCATCTGCCCCGGCTCCGCCAACACCTCCGGCGTCAAAAGGTCGTTAAGATCCGACAGCTCGCGCTTCCTGTTGAAGAACCTGGCAGCCAGCAGATCCTTCTCCAAGGGACGCACTGCTCGCCTCGCCGCCATCTTTAAAATGAAAGAATTTTAGGGCGCAACGGAATTCTAGGGTTTATGGTGTAGGGTTTATGAAATGGCCGCGACAGCGGCAGCAAGGCGGGCATCCGGATGGCAATGGCGCCGTCCAAATTCCAATGCAGGGCTCCAGGCAGTGGTGGAAGCCAAGGCGATGCCCATGGTCATCACGCGCAGCTACGCCAAGACCCCGCCCAAGCCCAAGCCCCAGCCCGCCTATCTCTTCGCCAAGAACATGGAAGAGGTGGACTACTGCCCGCGCACCTCCGCCGCCCGGCTGCGCACCACCAATCTCATCTCCTACCTCTGGATCAGCAGCTACCGCAGCCCCGACAAGACGCACCACAATCTGGAGCGCTTCCTCCACAGCCCCGACCTCTGGCACTGCGCCTACCAGCGATCCTGCTACAACCGCGGCCTCTGGGCGCCCACCAGCCGGATCGACCAGGAGACCCTGGCCGACCTCGACAACCTCAAGCGCGCGGTCATGGACGGCACCTTCGCCTGGGGCGGCAAGGAGCAGATCTTCGTCTTCCCGCCGCCCAAGCCCGGCAGCGACCCGCCCCCAATCCGGCAGCGCGACGACCCCCGCGGCGATTTCCAGGACGAGATCGTCCAGGAGGTGCTCATCTTCGTGCTGGAGCCGCTGTTCGAGGTGAGGCTCTCGCAGCGCGCGTTTGGGGGGCGGCCGGGGCGGAGCGCGCAGTCGTGCCTGCGCTACATCCAGGGCAACTTCGACGGCGTGGTGTGGACCGTCAAGGGCGATCTCACCAAGCTCTACGACGATCCGCAGCCGGAGCTTATCACCCGGGTGCTCGCCAACGTCGTCCAGGACTCGAGGGTGATCGAGCTCATCGCCAGCGGCCTCCGAGGGAGGCTCCGGCTCGAGGTTCCCATCCCGCGGCCGGTGAGAGTCTCGTATCGCCAGCTAAAGCAGCTGAGCGAGGATAAGAAGCCCAAGCGGTGCCCGTTCTGGCTGGACACCGTGCTCGGCTTCGCTCCGGTCGAGGCGCAAAAGTCGCCCAAGTGGGGATACTGCCACAAGCTCGCGCCTCTCCTCGCCAACATCTACCTCAACGAGCTGGATTCGTGGATGGAGGGCCAGATGAGCGAGTTCTTCCGCCCCCACGATCCAAACTTGGGCATGGAGCCGGACGAGTCCCCGCAAGGAGATTATCTGTGGCAGCACAAGAAGGAGCCGGACAGCAGCGACGACGAGGAGACTTACAGGAACACGCCTTACATCGAGCGGCGGCACTACGAGGATTCCTCGTCGAGCAGCGACGATGAAGAAGGTGGCGATGGAAAAGGTGGCGGTGGCTCCCCGCCGCCGAATCCCCGGCTGGAGCAGCAGCTGGCGGTGGTGGCCGGGAAGGAGCTCATGTCGGACAACTCCAAGCGCATGGAGTACATCCGCTACTCGGGGCACTTCCTGATATCGGTGCGCGGCACGCGGCACGACGCGCTGCGCGCCGTGGAGCGCTGCCGTGCCTTTTGCCGCGAGACCTTCTTCACGGAGCCGGACCTGGACCCGCCGGTGCACATCACCCGCCGGACCTTCTTCCTGGGCCACGAGATCTTCCGCCGCCGCCTCATCATCACCCGGCGGCAGCTCTTCTCGGACAACAGGTACCGCACGCTCAAGCTCCACAAGACCATCCTGTGCGTCAAGGCGGACATGCAGTACTGCCTCCACAAGCTCCGCGAGGTCGGGGTGCTCAAAGGTGACGACCACCCGCTGGCGTGCATGAGGCTCTTCCACACCGAGCAGGCGCAGACCAACGCTCACATGAACAAGCTCCTCCGCGCGCTCGCCGACTGGTACAAGTACGCCTTCAATCGCAAGGCCGTCTGCGGCCTCATCGGCTACGTCTTCCGATCGTCGCTGGCGAAGATGTACGCCGCCAAGTACAAGCTCCGCTCGCAGGCGAAGGTTTACAAGACGGCCAGCTCCGACTTGAGCTACCAGCTCAAGGACCGCAAGGGGCGGACGCCGCAGTACCGGCAGGCGGTGGTGTCGGGCATGAAGACGGGCATCGAGCCGATCGAGTTCCGGTTCCTGGACCGGATACCCGAGGCGGTGTTCTCGCCGCTGCCGCGGAACTGGATGCCGGTGCACGAGCGGCTGCTGCGCGAGTTTGCGAGCCTCAAGGAGCCGCAGACCATGGAGGCGGAGCTGGAGGCGATGCGGGACAAGGAGCCGGCGGCGGTGAGGGAGAGGCTGTCGAGCATCGTGTGGGAGTCTTACCGGGGCGGGACGGCGAGCATGGCCAACTTGGACGAGGACCTCGCCAAGAAGAAGCTCCGGCATGTCACTCCATACCTCTCGGAGCACGACCATGTCCCTCCTCCACCTCTCTAGCTTCGTCTGCTCGATCGATCATAGCAAATGTGTACATTTATGCCTTGAAGAACTCAAGGAGAATTTTTTACAAAAAAAAGGAAGAAAAATCAGGTTTTTACGATCTTATCTTTAGAAATAGAACTAATATAAGTTGAGGAAAAATATTTGGGAGAATAAGGGCATGCTATTCTTCTGTTAGCAATGGCGAGTGATAGCAAGTGTGTAGATGTGGAGGCTTGGGGGCGCAAGCCGGGGGTCTATCTGTACACCTTGAGGAATGGAGGCATCACTGCCAGGATCACGAACTGGGGAGCGACCATCGTCTCGCTCTGCCTCAGGGATCCTTCAGGTTTGAGAATAATCCTTGGTTTTCTCTCTAGATTTGAATTTTTGCAGCTGGAGAGGACATTGATATCGTTCTGGGATTTGATTCCTGCGATCCTTACATGGTATCTTCTCTTCTTTGTTGTTTTTCTCGCCTTTCTTCTTCTTCTTCTTCTTCTTAGAGTCGTCGTTTTTCCAGGATGGAACCTCGCCGTATTTTGGATGCATTGTTGGTCGCGTAGCGAACCGGATCAAAGACGCATCTTTTTCCATGGATGGAGTCACGTACACTCTGCCTGCCAATAACAACATGAACACTCTTCATGGTACGCTTGCTCTTTTCTGCCTGGACTTTCCTCACTGTGAAGTTTGTGTGGGACAAAAACAAAAAAACAAAAAAACACCATCCACACTGCACAGGTGGTGAAGTTGGATATGACAAAGTGCTGTGGCAGTCGCAAATTGTCAAGGAATCTCAGGTCCCAGCGGTCGAATTTACGTACCGCAGCAGCGATGGCGAGCAAGGTATAGCTTCCTCGCTTTCGACTTCCTGTACAGCTTTAAAGCCTTCTCTTCCTTTTCGTGAAGGATTCCCGGGCGAGCTGGACGTTTCAGTAACTTATGCTCTTCACGAGAACGAGCTGCGCGTGGAAATGAGAGCTGTGCCGGCGAGCAAGCAAACTCCGGTCAGCCTTGCGCAGCACACGTACTGGAACCTGGCGGGGCACAAGAGCGGCAGCATCCTCGACCACACCATTTGCATCTCGGCCTCTCGCTACACTCCAGTGGACGACTTCCAGATTCCCACTGGCGAGCTCGCCCCCGTCGCAGGCACCGCCTTTGATTTCCTGCAAGAGGCCAGGATCGGTTCCAGGATTGATCAAGTCGAGGGGGGATACGATCACAACTACGTGCTGGATCAGAAGCAAGGACCTGGGCTTTGCTTTGCTGCCAGGGTGAGAGATCCATCCAGTGGAAGAACGATGGAGCTTCTCACGGACGCGCCGGGCTTGCAGTTCTACACGGGGAACTTCTTAGTGGCAGAGGCTGGAAAAGATGGACAGGTTTACAGGAAGCACGCCGGGCTTTGCCTCGAGACGCAGGGATTTCCAAATGCCGTTAACGACGCAAGGTTCCCGAGCGTGATGGTTTCCCCCGGGGAAGTTTACAGGCACCAGATGGTGTTTAGATTCTCCGTGACACGAAAGGAAAAAACAAAGTGTTTGCTCGAGTGATTGATAGCAGCTTTCGGCCGAGGTAAGATCATGAGCTTTAAATTCTCTGGTCCGAGGATAAAAACACGAGGAACTGGCTAACAACTTGGCTGCTGCAGTGGAGCATTCAAGGTGCTGGGAGGAGAGGATTGATTGATAGTGTCATTCCATCCACACAGCAGATAAGTTTACAGAGCAGGACGATTGATCCTGTAACAAACATAGCAAAGAACACACAGAGAGAGATCACACTGGAATTTATAAAGAATCCATAGCTTAGAGAAGATGTTACAGCTTGATCTCAAATTCATGGGTGTCTCTGACCATGCTCTTTTCGTTTTTGGTGACTTGTGGAGCCATGACTGTTTTGCAGTACTTGTCTTTCAAGTTTCATGTGGAGGAAATAAGAGATTTTGACAAGACATTTAAAGAGCGAGAGGGGAGACGAGATCCATCCCGCGGGGGCCCTAAGTGAGAAGATCAAAGTTTGGAAACCAATGCGAGAATTTGCTGCTCGCTCGCCTGTTCTCTCACGCTTTGACGAAAGAGTTTAGGAATGGACGGGCGGGATGCGCTTAAACCCAACGGCTGGGATGGAGTCTCGTACGGATGAGATTGAGAAATTAATGAGCCAGCGAGGAAGCGCGTCGGTCTCGTCTGGTGTTTTTTACCAGCATGCACGGTAATAAAGCGCGCAGTTTCCCCCCTAAATTTGGGGGTGCCAATCACTGCCGCCAAATCCACCAACTCGCACTTACGCCCGCCCTCTGGTAAAAAAAAGTGCCCCCATTTCACTAAAACAGCTTTTAACCTTGTCCTTTCATCGTCAATGTTTTGAATGTCCGCCATAGCCATCAATCTTTGGGGGCCTGGCTTGGCTTTGCCGCGCGACACGGGCGGCGCATCGATCGATCGCTAGCGGCTGGCAGCGACGCGAGAGGATTCTCCGTGTTTTCTTGCTCGCGGCTGCCAATGGGGGTGGATTCTAGGACAAAGATGATCCTGCACAGTCGATGTCTGTGCTGTGCTTGCCAGCGCCAATGCGTGGAGGGCGCAGGCGCTGTTCTTGGCCATGGACGCACAGCTGGAATCGCAATTCGAGGTTCGTGATGTGATGTTTCCAGGTATTTCGACTCCCCTGGCGCCGCTGCGCGATCGACGACTCCGGCACTAGCAGCATTGGATGAGGCGGCGGAGTAGAATCTAGCGCAGGAAGAGATGAGAATTTCCAGGATTGCCTTGGTCGTCGTCGCGATAATCTCCGGCCTTGATCCTGGATCCGCGCAGTCGAGCGGCGCCGAATCGGACAGGGAATCGCTACGAATCTTTCTCCAAGGCGCGCTTCCAGCGCAACCGGCATTCAATCTCTCCGGCTCGCCCTGCCGCTGGCCGGGCGTCAGCTGCTCGGACACGGATAGCCGGGTCACTCGCATCGATTGGCAGGGCTGGGAGTTGCGAGGATCCATCCCACAGGACTCCATTGGCAGGCTCGATTCGCTGCTCTACCTCAATCTCTATAACAACTCCATCTCGGGCACTCTCCCGACGGATCTATGGGACCTCCCGCAGCTCCAGTACCTCAACCTCTCCAGGAACCTCCTCCAGGGATCCATGTCCATCGCGCTGGGTCGGCCTTCGGGGCTCTTCTTCCTGGATCTCTCGCAGAACCATCTTGCCGGCCAGATTCCTCCCAGCATTGGGCTGCTCAAGAGCTTGGTGGTGTTGAATCTCAGCCGGAACGACTTCCAGGATCTGGTCCCAGGTGCCATCTTCGGCTGCTCGTTCCTGCGGACGCTCGACCTCTCCTACAACAGGATCTCGGGGGTCTTCCCGTCGGGGCTCTCGCATTTGGTCCAGCTCCAGGCTCTCTACCTCAACAACAACATGCTGAGTGGAATGGTGCCGCCGGAGACGAGCCGGCTACACTACCTCGCGGTGCTGGATCTCTCCGAGAACCACTTCACGGGGCCTTTTCCCCGCGTGGACGGGCTCAGGAAGCTGGAGGTTCTCAACATCTCGGGGAACTTTTTGGGTGGGACGATTCCAACGGGCACTTTTCGCATCCCCGGATTGAGGAAGTTCTCGGCCAGGAGCAACTTTTTCGTGGGGAGTTTACCAACACCGTCGCTCTTGCACAGCACCTTGAGCTACATCGATCTGGGGCAGAACAACTTGTCAGGAAATGTTTCTGTGGGGATCTGGAGTATGAACTCGGTAGAAACTCTGCGGCTGGACGGGAACAGCTTGTCTGGGCTTTTGCCATCGCAGGTCGGTGCTGCATTGAAGGAGCTAGACCTCAAAAACAACGAGTTCAGCGGCCCCGTTTCTTCCGACTTGGGAGCGTTCCAAAGTCTTGCGTACTTGGACTTGTCGACAAACAGGCTGAGTGGGCCTCTACCGGAGAAGTTGACCGGGTTCCCGTCCTTGGTCCATCTCGGGCTGGACAACAATCCGTTTCTGGAGAGCAGGTTCCCAAAGCTTCAAGAACTCAAGAAGCTCGAGTACTTGAATCTTTCCGCGACTCAGCTCACCGGAGGCATTCCCGAAGAGATTGGCAATCTCCAGACGTTGAAGCAGCTGGACCTCTCGCACAACGAGCTCAACGGAACGCTTCCCGAAAGTCTGGGAAGCCTGGTGGGATTGACTTCGCTGGACATGTCGTACAATCAACTCAATGGCTCCATTCCCAACTCCATGGCCAGGTTGACACAGCTACAGCACTTGAACTTTTCGTACAATGATCTCAGTGGAGATGTTCCTGGTTGGCCCTTCATGCTCCCTTCAGGCTTACTGGGGAACAAGGTACTACTTGCCAACTTTTCTCTCTGATAATTTCTTTCTCCGTAGCTTCAAAAGCTGATCACTTTTTCTATGACAGGGACTGTGTGGGCGTGTGCTGAATGTGCCTTGCCCGCGAGAAATAGTACCGTCGTCGGGCCACAGTCCATCAGACAACAGCGAGCACAACATCCGGAACTCACC
Organism: Selaginella moellendorffii; assembly: GCF_000143415.4. Classification (NCBI taxonomy): domain Eukaryota; kingdom Viridiplantae; phylum Streptophyta; class Lycopodiopsida; order Selaginellales; family Selaginellaceae; genus Selaginella; species Selaginella moellendorffii. The sequence continues at coordinate 2,680,606 of NW_003314265.1, read as the reverse complement.
ACACAGGAGGCATTTGCGAGTCGCAGTCATAGTCGGCATTGTCACGGGATCAGCAGCAGCACTCCTCTGCGTCCTGGCCGGACTCTGCTACTGCCGAGGCAGCGTCAAAGTTTTCAACAAGAAGCAAGAGCCAACAAAAGAGGAGCGCTTCATCTCCATGTCGGGCCCCTTCTCGTCCGAGATGGATCCATCAGTGTGGGCGGCGGGGGTCCGGGATCCACACACCATCCCAGTGGTGATGTTTGAGAAGCCGCTACTCAACCTCACATTCTCGGACCTCGTCCAGGCCACCGCCAACTTTAGCAAGGACGCGCAAGTCCCCGACGGCGGCTGTGGCCCAGTCTTCCAAGGCATCCTCCCAGGTGGAATTCACGTTGCGGTGAAGATCCTCGGCGAGGGGATACCATCCGAGGACGTGGCATCCGCGTGTGCACAGCTAGCAGCCATCGGCCGGCTCAAGCATCCCAACGTGGTACCGCTGCTGGGCTACTGCATGGTCGGGGTGGAGAGGCTGCTGGTTTACGACTACGTCCAGGACGGGGGCGACCTGTATGGCCGGCTCCACGAGCTGCCCGAGGGGATGCCCAACACCGAGGACTGGTCAACGGACACTTGGGAGCATGGGCAGGAGGGGACTACTAACGCGGCGGTCCTGGCCGTGCTGCCGTGGTCGGTCCGCCACCGCGTCGCGCTGTGTACCGCCCGGGCTCTGGCGTTCCTGCACCACGGCTGCAGCCCCCCGGTTGTGCATGGCGACGTGAAGGCGAGCAACGTGCTTCTGGACGCAGAGTGTGAGGCTCGGCTGGCCGGGACTGGGCTGGCGCAGCTCGTGGAGATTGGGACCGGAGAGGCCGGCTACGTGCCGCCCGAGTTTGGCAGCAGCAGCTCCAATGCAGGAAACAACAACAGCAACAGCAACTCGGGCTCCTCCCGCGAGATGTCGCCGAAGGCCGACGTTTACTCGTTCGGGGTGGTGCTCCTGGAGCTTGTGACGGGGAAGAGGCCCGTCGGGGACGACTACCCGGGAGGGCACGGCAACCAAGGCGGGGTTGTGCAGTGGACGAGGTGGCTGGTCAAAGAGAAGCGGGGCTTCAAGGCTCTGGACGCGAGGGTGATGCAAGGGGACGAAGACATGACCGAGATGCTCGAGGCTTTGAGAGTGGCCTACTTGTGCACGGCAGAGACTCCCAGCAAGAGACCCACAATGCAACAGGTTGTGGGGCTGCTCAAGGACTTGCGGCCATCGTCCTCGATCTCCGGAGAGCTGGTTGGAGGATCCTTCTGATCCACGTACAGGTGCTTTTGGCGGTTCTTGCCGAGGTCAGCCAGCTTTGTTTTCTTCTCGTTTTGCTATTTGTTTTGATCCCGTGCGTCCCGTTACAGGAGATCCGGATCGATAGCAACAAAAACAAATGACACTACTGAAACCCAACAGTGATCTCTCTAGAACAGGAGATGATTCCTCTCCGCGGAAACTCTTAACTGGCAGCTAAGGTAGCAGTAAAATATGATTTGTTCTTCGCGAGTTCTCTATCTATTCCCAGTGGATCGCACGTCAGTACAAAAGAATGCGCTCCTTCCGAATTCGTGTCCCCAACAAAATCCAATTGTTGCTTAAACTTCCATCTTCGAAACGACGAAATCGAAAGAAACTTCTCAAACGCGGCCCCACGCGTTGGGCCGTCCCGCTGCACGAAGCCTGCACGTCACAGGTTATTCCGCTCGCTCTCCGGCACATTCCGGCAAATCTGACGGCATATCCGCGGGATGCCGCACATTCCGCTTGCCGGCTCACGGCCGTCAATGAAAATGACCTAATATAACAGGGCACGTTCCAATGCAGCGTGGAAAGGAAGAAGTTTAGCCGCGTGATTGTTTTTTGTGAAATCGTCAAATCCACTCCCTCTTGCAGGGGTAATTCCCTTCTTATAGCTGTGATCGCGATATAGAGCCCACAGCAGTAGAACGACCCGACGAATTTTTCCACATCCCAGCGATCTAGAATTCCATAGTGGCGCAAAAAAATGACTTAGTCCCTCCCGCACTGTGGCGACGCCGCTAAAGTCGCTGCATCCATGCCAATTCTTCTCTCCTCGCGTTTCTCAGCACGAATCGGTCGCAGGTTTTAGCTCGTCCTTCTTAGTCCTCTCTAGGCCATCAGCACTTCATAAGCAGCAGCATCATCGATCAAAATGGCGTCTTCGCAGCAGCAGCAGCAGCAGAGCACTCGCACAAATAGCTTCCGCAATCCCGCGGCCGCTCCAAACAGCACAGGTCCTCAGCTTCGATCCTCCAGCGGCCGCTACCGGTATGCTTCACGCGACGAGAGCGAGATGTCCGATATCATGTCCACCGCCGACTTCCCCGTGAGCGGGGAGTTCCTGAATCCTTACACGGTGCACATACCCCCGACGCCGGACAACCAGCCTATGAACTTCTCGGGCCCGACAGCACCGCAGCAAGCGTCCCAGCAGTTCGTCTCAAACGCCATCTTCACCGGAGGATACAACGCCATCACCCGCGGCCACATCATGGAGAAGCACCCCGAGCACGGCCAGCAGCTCCTCACCGGGCCTTCCACCTGCGGCGTCCGGGGCTGCGACCAGCTCGCAATGAGGGACGAGCAAGGCAACGAGATCCATCCCTGCGAGTGCGGCTTTAGCATCTGTAAGGAGTGCTTCATCGACGCCGTCTCCAACGGTGGAATCTGTCCCGGCTGCAAGGAGGTGTACAAGGAGGAGGACGAGGATGACGAGCGGGAGACGGAGTCCAAGACCAAAGCTCTCACTCCCACTTCTGGCGCCTCTGCCGCCACCACCACGGCCACTGCCAAGGCCGATCCCCGGAGGCTTGGATCCCGGAAGAACACCATGATCGTGAAGCAGTCGGAGTTTGACCACGCCAAGTGGCTCTTCGAGACCAAAGGTACCTATGGATATGGAAACGCTCACTGGCCACCCAACGATTATAACTTCGGCCCGGATGCCGATCCACCTGCCTTTAACGAGCGGTCCAAGCGCCCCCTGGCCAGGAAATCTAGCATCCCAGCCGCCATCATCAGCCCATACAGGTACTTTGCTCGATCCGCAAACTTTGTCTTTTGTCTGCTAACATTTTTTTTTTCTGGACTCCAGGTTCTTGGTGCTCTTCCGGATGGTTGTCCTGGTCCTGTTCCTCATGTGGCGAGTGAGGAATCCAAACCGTGACGCAGTGTGGCTGTGGGGTATGTCCGTCGCCTGTGAGATCTGGTTTGCCTTCTCGTGGCTGCTCGATCAGCTGCCAAAGCTAGTTCCGGTTAACCGGCACACGGACTTGGAGGCGCTCAAAGAAAGGTTTGAGAAGCCGGGTCCGAACAATCCCAAGGGACGGTCTGATCTTCCAGGCGTGGACCTGTTCGTCTCTACTGCTGATCCCGAGAAGGAGCCACCACTCGTCACTGCCAACACTATCCTGTCCATTCTAGCCGCAGAATACCCCGTCGAGAAGACCGCCTGCTATCTTTCTGACGATGGAGGAGCACTGTTAACCTTCGAGGCACTTGCGGAGGCCGCCAGCTTTGCTCAGACCTGGGTCCCCTTCTGTCGCAAGCACGTGATCGAGCCTCGCAATCCCGAGACGTATTTCGCGCTGAGAGGTGATCCAACCAAGAACAAGTCGCGTCCTGATTTCGTAAAGGACAGGAGACGAGTGAAGCGTGAGTACGACGAGTTCAAAGTCAGGATCAACGGCCTACCTGAGGCGATCCGGCGGAGGTCCGATGCCTACAATGCGCACGAGGAGATCAAAGCCAAGCGAGCACAGATCGAGAGCGGCAGAGACGTGACAGAGCCTCTCAATATCCCAAAAGCGACCTGGATGTCCGATGGCACACACTGGCCAGGAACTTGGACGGTGACGTCGTCGGAGCATGGTCGAGGTGATCACGCTGGTATCATCCAAGTAAGTTTTTTCGCCACCTTTTGTTTCTCCTTGAAAAGTTGGCTGACTCGATCTGTGGCTGTTCCCAGGTGATGCTGGCTCCTCCAAGCAGTGACCCAATCCTCGGCACCCCCGATACTTCTACCATCATCGACACCACCGGCATCGACACCCGCCTTCCAATGCTGGTCTACGTCTCCCGAGAGAAGCGCCCCGGCTACGACCACAACAAGAAAGCCGGAGCCATGAACGCGCTCGTCCGGGCCAGCGCCATCATGTCCAACGGAGCCTTCATCCTCAACCTCGACTGCGACCACTACATCTACAACGCGCTCGCTATCCGTGAGGCGATGTGCTTCATGATGGACCGCACCGGCGACCAGATCTGCTACGTCCAGTTCCCCCAGCGGTTCGAGGGGATCGACCCCAACGACCGCTACGCCAACCACAACTCCGTCTTCTTCGACGTCAACATGCGAGCTCTGGACGGAATCCAGGGCCCCGTCTACGTTGGCACCGGCTGCTGCTTCCGGAGAACCGCCCTCTACGGCTTCGACCCCCCAAGAGTGAAAGACCGAGGCTGCTGCGGCGGAGGAAGGAAGAAAACATCCAAGACCAAGAGCATCGAGGACGACGACGTTGAGCTCCAGCTCTTGCCAAAGCGGTTCGGCAACTCGGCCGGTTTCGCTGCTTCCGTCCCTGTTGCCGAGTTCCAAGGCCGGCCTCTAGCCGAGCAGGGTGCGAAGAACGGTCGACCACCTGGAGCTCTTCTCGTCCCCCGCGAGCCTCTCGATGCCACCACGGTCGCGGAGGCCATTCACGTTATCTCGTGCTTCTACGAGGGGAAGACCGAGTGGGGGCAGCGAGTCGGATGGATCTACGGCTCGGTCACCGAGGACGTGGTCACCGGCTTCCGGATGCACAACCGCGGGTGGAGGTCGGTCTACTGCGTCACCAAAGTCGACGCCTTCCACGGCACAGCTCCCATCAACCTCACCGATCGTCTCCACCAGGTCCTCCGCTGGGCCACCGGCTCGGTCGAGATTTTCTTCTCCAGAAACAACGCTCTCTTCGCCAACACCCGGCTTAAGTTCCTCCAGAGGATCGCCTACCTCAACGTTGGCGTCTATCCCTTCACCTCGATCTTCCTCGTCGTCTACTGCTTCCTCCCAGCGCTGTCGCTCTTCACAGGAGAGTTCATCGTCCAGACGCTGAGCACCACCTTCCTGGTCTACCTCTTCGTCATCACGCTCACGCTGTGCCTGCTAGCGGTGCTCGAGATCCGGTGGTCGGGTATCACCCTGGACGAATGGTGGCGGAACGAGCAGTTCTGGCTGATCGGCGGAACCAGCGCTCACCTCGTGGCGGTCCTCCAGGGGCTGCTCAAGGTGGTCGCAGGCATTGATATCTCCTTCACGCTCACGTCCAAGGCCGCTGGAGACGAGCAGGACGTGTATGCCGACCTCTACATCGTCAAGTGGTCGGCGCTCATGATCCCGCCCATCACGATCATGCTCACAAATCTCATCGCCATCGCCGTGGCGGTGTCGCGTGAGATCTACTCCGAGGTCCCGCGCTGGAGCCAGCTCCTGGGCGGGGTGTTCTTCAGCTTCTGGGTGCTGTGCCATCTCTATCCCTTCGCCAAGGGCCTGATGGGCCGCAAGGGCAGGGCTCCCACGATCGTCTTCGTCTGGGCGGGGCTCCTGTCTATCATAATCTCGCTGCTGTGGGTGTCGCTGAGGAACCCTAGCGGCGCCAACAACATTGGAGGGGGATTCCAGTTCCCATAGCCATACCCGAGACAATGCAGCTCCATTCTTCGCCCAGTTGCCGCCGCGGCTGCTCCACGGAGCATTGTAGATCTACAGAGAAGGACTGGATCGATTCGGCGCGATCGATCGATCGATTTTTTGGACGCCAATGCGCGCCGCGAAAGAAAAAAAAAAACTTTGTGAATAAAGGAACCCTAAATCCAAAATGGCTTGAGGTCGAAGAGTTAGGGTTTTCCGGAGCGCAGAGCTAGGCGGGAGAACGCACGCGGCGAGAGATGGTATGTTTTCCTTGTGCTGATCGATCGATCGCGCGTTTCTTAGGGTTTTTTTCGCGCAGCTTCCGCTTTCGCTGCTCAAGACAGCGCATGGGCACCCAATGGTGAGTGATGTTCTTCGTTTTCTTCTTTGTCTGAAAATTCGCTTTGGTAGCTAGTGGAGCTCAAGAATGGAGAGACTTACAATGGGCATTTGGTGAGCTGCGATAGCTGGATGAACATCCATCTACGAGAAGTTATTTGCACTTCCAAGGCGAGTGATGTTTTCTCCTTCCTTTCTTTTGCGGAAGTTCTCATCCTTCTTTCTCTCCAGGATGGAGACCGGTTTTGGAGAATGCCCGAGTGCTACATCAGGGGCAACACCATTAAGTATCTTCGTGTTCCAGACGAGGTGAGCGATTTCCATTCGCGTTACTGCCGAGCTTGTTTGTGAGAGAGAGAGATCGTCACTCACTTCGTTTGAACCAGGTGATTGACAAGGTCCAAGAAGAAACCAAGCGCTCTGGTAAATCTTCCTCTTTCTCCTGGTTCTAGTTTTCTCACAGATCTGGCTTTACAGATAGAAAGCCCCCGAGCGTCGGGCGTGGCCGCGGAAGAGGGGAGGTTGTAGGACGAGGCAGGGGGCGGGGGCCGCAAGAAGGAGGCCGAGGAGGCCGTGGAGCTCCAAGAGGAGGCCGAGGTATCAAGTTTGTCTCTGCGAATAAGAACCTTTTTTCACTTCGTTCTTTGCTTTGTTTTTGTAGGTGGTCGGGGTCGTGGCTGATGATTCACATACGTCGCAAAGATCTGGGAAAAGACAGGCTTGTGCATGAAAGTTTTGTAGAGCTCCTCTAAGATTTGAAGATTTGAGAGCTACTATTTTCAGTGTATCACCATATCAATTTAATTGGCATCTACAAAACTTTGATCATACTTCAAAGTGATAGTCTTCCAGCCAGATAAGCACTTCGTTTCTCTGCAACGAACAAGCAATCCATGGGAAAAAATATGAGATTTCCAAGTGATAAATCTTACTCTTAAGAAAGCTGGAGTGCTATCGGGATCGTTGTAGCGAGCAAGCAAGTAGCCATCCGCAGGCTTAAGATCATCTCTGCGAAGACTGTCTCTCAAGAGCTTTTGCTTTTCCATGACGAGTTCTTCGGTGACTGCGCCGCTAAACTTGATCGCAGCAGCGTAGACTCTGCTCACTTCACGTAGAGTTAGCTCGCTGGAGTTTGGAGGAGGCAATCTAGAACAATTTAAAGATCAGTAATGCTTTACTTGGTTCTACTTACTTCGGGAGCTCGCAATTCAACGGCAAGACAATCTGGATCACGTCGCTGCAATCCTGGCTCTGCCTCGCTGTAAAAACTGGTGTGGTCATCTTCATCTTCTCCTCGCGTTGGTTCTTTCCAAAGATGTACCTGTTCTCGCGACGTGAAGCACTGAACTTGCTTAGGATAATAATTTACCCGGCAACGCTGTTGAAACCGCTTGAGCTAGCCAGTCCATCAGTCGTGGTTTCGACTACTAGAAATGCGTCATACTTCCGAATCTACATTTGTTTTTCAGCAGTCAGTGGCTTGCAAATTAGAAAAAAAAAGGGGGGAAAAGAACAGAACCTCGTAATATTTGGTTCTCTTCAAAGCCGTGTATTTTGGAGTCTCCAAGTTGGGTGTTTTGAAAGGTCGCATCTATTACAAACAATCATAAAAGAATCGTCATAGAATAGAGAGCTTGCCTGCTTCAACACGTCCATGACGGCCTCAAACGAGAAATAGTCATTGTTGTCTACAGAATCCCAGTAGTCCTGTTCTACAACGAGATGAAGTGCCTGTGAAACGAAAAAGCTCGAAGTTACCACATGGCTGCGAAATCTTCCAGTGCTCAAGTTGACTCCCATGACCGAAACTCCTGTAATCAGCAGCACTGGCTTCCATGGCAACAGTTTGAAGGTCATGTTCATTGTCCATCGTGTTGTGATCTCGTCCTGTTTTGTCTGTGGAAAATCGAGAATACAGCAGCCGAGTCAAGCCTAGAAAACAATGGCCTCGTCAAACCTTCTTGGCCTCGTGAAGGATAAATTCGACGTTGAAAACCACGCGGAGGAGCTGGAGGTTGAAAAGGTAGCCGCTCAGAGTGTCATACTTGGTGATGGGATCTCTAAACTCCACTCGCTCCTCGTAGCGGGTCCTGTCGATTCCCTGGTCGTCAAACAGGTGTGGCAAATCCTGCTCCAGGAACCCGACCAAACTTTCCGCATCAGTAGCAACAGGAGTGGCAGTAGCAGAGACTCGCCTAGACAAGCGGGGCACCGATACTCTGCTGTGGAACTTGGACGGCTTCGCTCCAGGCAGCTTGGGAAACTTACAGCAGCTACGACCACCAGAGGCGAAAAACTGTGAGGGAAGAAGTCCCGTCGCCATAGCCACCTTTAAGCTGAAGTTAGCATTTGATGAAAGCAAAAGTTTATGTAGACCTCTCAATCTTCAATCTTGGCCATATGAGAGACACCTTGCAGAAAACTACATGTTACTGGAAACTCCAAAGCCTGCATTTAGCATTTAAAAGACGTCAGAGGAAAATTCTGAGAATGAAAGTTCTACGAACCTCTTTCCTCGTTTTGCTCTTCATTCACTTTGAATCCATGTAGAAACTACATCGTACGCAGTTCCTGGAAAAAAAATTCTTTGTCAGCAAGATAAAGGAACATATTCTGACGAACCTGTTTGCCTCGTTCACGATCCAATTCTCTTTCGTGATATTGCCATGAACTATACCATCGTTGCAGTCATCAGCTGATTGGAGAGCAGCAAGTATGGAGCCACGCCAGTCTCGTCGTCTTTCAGCCCAAAAAACCTCTTTGAAACTCTCTCCCCGCGCTGGAACTCTCCATGCATCTCACACCCTCCAAGCACGGCAGTCCACTCCACAGCATTGGGCTCAAACGGCATCAGCTCGACGAGCTCCTCGGCGTCGTTCAATCGGCCAGCTCGTCCCAGGAGATCCAGCATGCAGCAGTAGTGATCCCGCGTCGGGAAGCTGCTAAAGTCGGCGGTGATAGAGTGGAAGTGGCTGCGACCATCCTCGACCAGTCCAGCATGGCTGCAAGTCGAGATCACGCACAGGAACGTCACAAAGTCGGGGACGATCCCATCCAAGTTGAGCAGCCAGTAGAGCTCCAAAACTCTCCTCCCCTGACCCTTTTGAGCGTAGGACGAGATCATCGCGTTCCAAGTCTCGATCGTCTTCCTCGCCGCCATCTCGTCGAAGATCTCTCTCGCCTCCGCCAGCTTTCCGCATTTTCCATAGAGGTTGAGCAGCGCGGTCTTGACGATCACGCACTCACCCAGCTCCTCCACGCCTTGGACGATCCAGTGCACAGTTCTTCCCTCGTCGAGCCTCGTGAGGTTCGCGCAGGCGTCGAGAACCGTGACGCACGAGATCTTGTCCGCAGTCACTCCTTCCAGATCCATCTCGCGGAAAATTTCGATCGCGAGAGAGTACTCGCCGCTCTGGATCATCGCTCCCATCATCGCATTCCACGACACGAGTGACCTCCCCGGCATCCGCTGGAAAAATCTCTCGGCCTCGGGGAGCTCTCCATTGGATCCACACGCCACGATCATGCTCGTCCAGCAGACGTGATCCCTGGCGCTGGAAAGCCCGTGGAAGAGCTCCCTCGCTCGATCGATCTCGCCATTTTCAGCGAAGGCCGCGATCATCGAGGTGTGGAGAATCACATCGCCGCCGGAGCTCACCGAGTCATACACCGCCTTGGCGCTCGCAGTGGATCCAAACTTTCCATACATACTCACGAGTGAGGTAGCGACGAGAACATCCGCGGCCAGGCAAGCGGTAGCGGCGCGCGAGTGAAGATCTTTGCCGAGCTCCACCGCCAGCGCGGAGGCGCAGGCATCGATGCACGACACGAATGTGATGCGATCCGGCGGCACGTCCATCCGCCGGAACAACGCGATCGCCTCCGCCGCGCGGCTCGCCCGGACGAGCGCGGTGATCATCGTGTTCCAGGATACCACGTCGCGGCGCGGCATCTCCTGGAACAGCGCTTTCGCGTCGTCAATATGCCCGGTCTGGGCAAATGCTGTAACGATGATGTTCCACGAGATGCTGTTCTTCCGGATCTCTGGCATCCGGTGGAAGATCGCACGCGCCTCCGCAAGATCTCCACCTTGCGCGTAGGCGAGCATCAGCAGGTGCCAGGAGACCGAATTGGGCTCCGCAATGGAGTCGAAGATGCACCGAGCGGATGCCGTGCTGCCGCAATTGCCATACATCTGGACGAGGAGATTCTGGAGGAAGATGTCGCGCTCCAATCCGGTGTTGACGATGTGCCGGTGGATTCTCCTGCCCTGATCCAGGGCCTGGCGACTGCCGCATTCGCGGAGGAGCGATGCAAACGTGTTCTTGTCCGCGGTCTCGCTGCGATCCAGGAGACCGAGGCTCGCGGTGAGATGATCCTGGTGCTTCTTGCCGCCGCTGGAAACGATCCTGGGAGGGATTCTTGCTGCTTGGAAGCGAAACCTTGTCCATTGCTTCATTCATCTTCTTCTTCCATAAGCCCTAAATATTTTCTCCAGCCATGGCGGAGCTGCGCGAGCGATTGTGGCGCCCCGCCGCGCAGCGGAATGTGAGGAACGTCTGGTCTTCGATTGCCGCGGCGCGATCGTCGTGGTCGGCGGCTTCCAGCAAGGGCCTCTCGGCAGCCACTGGATTCGTCAATGTTTTTCTCACGCAGGGGTAGTTCTTCCAATCTGGATCGTGCTTGCTCCAATCCTTCTTCGCAGATATTTGGTGTCCATGGATTTGGGAGTGCTGGAAGACATGCCTGGCCTGCGATCGGCATCGAGCGAGAAGCTCCTGTGCCAGCAGGTTTGAATCAAATCGATCTTTTCAGGAAGATTTATTTTTCTTTCATTTGCAGAGATCAAACTGCCAGGAGCTCGTCTCGGCGTACCAAGAGCTGGTGTGAGTGGATTTTTTTCTCCATAGCTTTTGGTTCTTATGCTTGTTTGAGCAGGAAGATGCTACTTCCAGGTTGATTTATGCGGCCAAGTCCATGAGAACCTACGTGAAGGATTCTGGAAGCGTAGCTACATTCTCGCAAGAGAAAGTTTTCGACGGTGACAATGGCGATGGCGATGGAGCTCCCGTGTTCTCAATGCTCACTATCAAATGCTACGGTTTGTTTTCTCGATTTCTTGTGTCCGTGTTGATCCTTTTGTCTTTGCAGAAGATTTAGCAACGGAGATCACTGCCATGTACCTTAGAGAACTAAGGATCAAGGTGACGTTTACAATGCAATGGCTTTCTGATCTTACTTATCAACTTCTTCAGTGGCGCATTGCTTCCAAGCTCTTGGGTTTCCAGGACAATGAAGTTCTCTCCACAGAGAATCTGAGAGCTCTCCATTGCTTGATGTTCTGCGAGCACGAGTTATCGATAGCTGGACACTGCACAAACCACGATTTACCAAGCTCAGCTCTTGACCTTCCCGGAACCAAACTCGAAAGAGAAGCTCTAGAGGTAACTTGCGAGTGTTTTAACCATCGAAAGGTGCCAACCAGCTCTTTATAGGTGTGTTTAACTTCTTGGCTTGCCGAGGCTCAAGTCGAGAAAAACAGGTATGCAAAGCCATGAAAGCACTTTTCTCCTAATTACTGCAGCTTTACAGGGTCGAAGGAATGCTGGCTATCGTGAATGACGAGATGTCCAAGGATAAAAGATGAGTACAAGGTACTCGGACCTTCCTTCAAGCTTAAAAGACCGCCTATTCTTTGATTGTGGCGCAGAGATGAGCGCCGTCGAAAATGTGGAGCAACGTGTTTATGGTTCTCTGGCGGATCGTCGCCACTCTCTTGTCAATGCGCCAACGCGACCATCATCCAATAAGCCGCTGCTTCCTGTGCGTTCATAATCCAGGTACCGATGAGTCGACAACACTGTGTAGGAAGAAAGCTTGCTTTTGCTCCCAATGTCTCGAGCAACCAAACGAGATCTCTCCGTCATCTGGCGAATTCGACGATGGCCTTGAGACGATCCCGTCCTCATCCTGCTTTCCAGCCGGTTCCAAGTCCCGGAGAAGAGCGATCAAGCTCGTCACCAAGCGCTGCGTCAACTGTTTGATGGGTTACTCGGCCGACTGTCTAGCATTGTGCTGCTGTCCGCTCTCGATCCCACACTTTCTCTTCGTCACGCTTCCCGTGCTACTCTACCGCCGGATCTGCAAGCTTACAACGAAAGCCAAGTCGGTATCAGCGTACCAGAGGCTGGGCATCAATCCCGACGAGCTCAGGAAACCCAAGGACTCACTACTCAAAGAGGACGAGATCCCTTTCACTGGTTTTGGAGGCGAATACTGGAAAGAGAATTTCGAATCTTAAGAAACGCATAAAAAATATTCTCTTTAAACTTGAAGTTTCAAAATAGTTAATCAAAATATATGAGGTCTCAAATACAAATTTTTTTCCCCATCTTGTTGTTTTTTGTAAAAGAGGATTGTCATTCTCTTACTCTAAACCTTAAAAAATTTCATGAAAATAACATAAATATTATATAATAAATGCTGTAGTACATAAATAAGTTTATATGGAATTGTAATTTTTAAAAAATTAGAAATAAATTATTCTTTTTAATAATGAAATTTGTATATAATTAATAAACTGATAAACAAAAATCAAACATATCATTGAGTTTGTAAACATGTTTTGATTATAATTCATAAAAACTTTTAACTAAAATATTAATGAATTCTATTATTTTAAAGGATATTTTATACATAAGACATAATATATATAAAGAAAATATTAATTAATTTTTAATAAATATATTTTTAAGATTTAAATTTCATGCATTGTCTTCTAGACCTCAATCTCAACAATAAAAATAATTTATATAAAAATAATTATAATATAATATAGATAAAAAGAATATTATCTGTAACTAAAAGTTAATTAAATTGTTTTATTAAGTTGGTAAATTATAAAAAATAATTTCATAAATTTTTTAATAAATATTGATAATATAGATATATTAATTAAAAGTTAAAATATTAACTTTAATATGTAAATGAAAGATTAGAAGGATATAAATGCCCCAAACTTTTCAATATAAAAATCTATATAATAATATTTCACCATAAAAAATAAATATTCTATTGTTTTAAGTATTTATCTTAATGCTTTCAAACTCCTTTAATAAGTAGAAATTTGGAAATAGAAGTTTAAAATTGAAATTTTATAAAGATTGTGAGTGCATAAAATACAGAAATGGAATATATAAATATACATATTCAATTAGCCCAAAAACACTAGCTTATATACAAAAATGAATGGTCCAAATTAAAATCAATTCAATAATTGTCAAAATCCTACTATACTAAAAATGTTAAAATTAATATACAACATTATAGATATACACTTGGACCTCATGTCATTCCTTCCTCTTAGAAGGATGGAAAGCCCTTAAGGTTCCCTAATCCATGGGTTAGAATTTGGAAGAATATCAAAAGGAGGCACCAGTGAATCTCTAAAAAGTGTAAATTATTCTAAATCCTTTTGTATGAAGGGTTTTAATTGTTGTACATACATAGTTCTTTAAGGATTAGCTTGTTGAATAACATGTCAAACTTTATAAATTTGCAATCCAACTTACTGTAATACTCAATATAATCCTTTCCACTAAGCACGAAGCCTATTAAACAAAGTATATACTATAAAATTGGGAAAACAAACCAACACCATATCATCCATTTTATATGATGACAATCACTAAAAATTGATTGAACCAATAATATATATCATTCAAGATTCCTATGAAAGAAGTTCACAAAGATTGGCAATAAGAGTGGAAGGAACTACACCACATACCATGAATGACATTACCAAATAAGTCTAATTGTTCAATTGCAATCACATAACATCAAACAATCACATTAATTATTGCTTCAAAGTCAAAGGAGGAAGAGGTTATTGATTTGCCATGAAGATGAACAAAAAGAAAAAAAAGAAAAGAAATTGAAAAAGTTATAATAATAAGAGATATCTAGATGATGCAAAAGTTACATCTAAAACAAAAGCATAAATTCAAGTACTTATTAGGTACAATCACAATTACTTTTCATCTCTACTAGGAGCAAATGGTCAAAATTGAAACTAATATGATGGCTATCAAAATCTCACTATATTAATATTAGTATATGGCATCGTAGCGATATACTTAGATCTCATAAGATGATTAAAGCTTTATATTACTAAAAAATGATAAAAAAAGGTTTTATAAACTTTTCACTTATGCAAAATATTTTTCAGATAGTTGAGTTCCAAAAAAATTTTAAAATATAAAATTTCAAATACTGGAGTATAATTCTGAAATATAATTTCTAAATAATATAATTATATATTATTATAAAAATAAATATTTTAAATATATGATTTTATAATATATTTTTTTTCTCAAACTCCTCAATAAAAAATATACTGATTTTATCATTAAAAGTTATTTATTATTTGAAGTTCATTGAGACTACCATAATATTAGCTTTTATTTAATTTTCATTATGTCCTTATATAAATATTTATTAGTAAATTATTTTTTTTATAAAAAAATAACATATTTAAATTTTGATAAGTTTTGTTTAGTCCACAGCCATTTTATAAATAAATTTAATATAGAATTAATTTTAGTTTTGAAAAAATGAAACATATGCTCCCACCTAAAGTTCACTTTTGACAAAATTAACAATTATGCTTTTATAAATTATACTGTATTGAATAATATCATATATAATATTATTTCTGGTACTATATTTATTTTTAATTAAAATTATTGAATATTAGTAACAAATCTCATTAAATCTATGTTTTTTTCTTCAATTATTAATTATAGAAGTAAGAAATCCACTTTTTTTAAATATTTATATATAACTATATATTTTCTCTAGAACTTGAATGCACATTGTGTGATTAAATATTTATATTAATATTTTACTCTAACTTTACATTGTGGCTTTATATTATTTCTATAAAATTTCTTATAATTAATCTCATTTAAAATTAATATAAAAATATAAATTTTCAAAGAAAGAAAGGAGCTCACCTTTTATATATGGAGAGTCCCTTGAGCTTCTCGAGATTGATAACCTAAAAATTTTTTATTTAATTTTAGTTGTCTTGGTCGTTTGAGGCAATTGATCAATCAATCATCTTAGATTTGTATTTAATTTACGTTTTAGTTTTTATTTTAAAGAAGATAAATTAATAAAACTAATGAGATATTTAGTAGTTAACTTTTTATTTTCTATTACTTTAAATCTATATTCTATAATCTATGCTCAATATCTATGTGTGCTATCATACTCTTTACAAAGTGAGGGGTACTAAACTAGAAATACATTTGTAATGAAATTAATGAGATATAAATAGTATATATTTAATTAATGTTATTTTTGCATATCTAAAAAATTTATAATTTAAGTTTTTCAGAAGAGGTACTTTTGGGAAACTTGTCTTGTTATTAAGCACAAAAAAAAATCCTATCCATAATAAAAACTCAAAGACAATGCAAATATCTAAATTACTCAATAAATTTGGGACACACTTTACCATTAATATCGTGGTATAAAAAATGATAAAATATTATAAGTTTTTTCGATATTGCATTTGAGTTTTTGTTGGATTTTCTTCTTTTTCTTTTGTACTCAGTAATAAAAGTTTTTTATTAATGTACTTATTTACATTATAAGGTCATTTTGCAAACAAAAATATTGTATAGTGTTATACACTTGATTTTGTAGATTATGCACTTAATAAAACTCTAGGATATGGATATGACTTTTAAGAAACAGAGAAAACAAAAGAAGTTAACTAGTGATATTCTTATATATTTTTAAAAAGATTTTTAGCTTCCTAGAATCAAAAAATAAAAAAGAAAAACATAGATTGTTGAATATTTTTAATAAAATTTCTCACTAGCTTCTCCACAATCAAGAATTTGAATGAAAGTTTTCCCATCCTTTACATCTTATTCCCTTAATTACTACTATGTTTGTAGAGTTAATGTCCAAGAATAAAAGATGAGTACAAAGGTATCCTTCAAGCTTAAAAGACTGTCTATGCTCTGATCGTGGCGCAAAGTTGAGCCTTTGGAAAATTCTGGTTCTATGGCGGATTACTGCCACTCTCTTGTCAATGCGCCAATGCCACCACCACTATCCAACAGTCCGTCCGCAATCCAGGTACTGATGAACCCACAATACTGTGTAGGAAGAAAGCTTGCTTGTGCTCCAAATGTCTTGTCTGCTCTCTGTCATCAGACGAATTGGATGATGCTCGTGAGATGATCCCGTCCTCATCCTGCTTTCCAGGCGCTTCCAAGTCCCGGAGAAAACTTCATCACCAAGTGTTGTGTCAACTGTTTGAGGGTTACGCGGCTGATTGTGGGCTGTGACACGGGCTCCATTACGGCTAAGACTGTCAGAATTTCTGAAATTTGAGTGGATGCCTGATTCAGCCGTTCAGTATTGGGAAGCAGTGCACTCTCGATGTGTACGAGTGAGTGCTAGTCTAGACTGCTACAAAAGATGGAGAGGTCAGTTAGTAAAACTCTTACAGTGCGTGTTCTTCACAACTCTAATTCACATAATCTGACGCAGCGGCTCAAATTTACTTAGGCGATGGATCTGTCGGACGCGCTCCAATAGTCAACGCTCGCAATTCCACTCCCGTCACCTACATTGAGACTCCAGGGATCCCTACACAGCACTCGATCCGGACCCCAGGGAAACCTGGTGGAGGGAGAGTTGTAGCAGCACCAATGCTTTGCTGGTAATTTGGCCTTGAATTTGATTGTATTATAACTTAAGGCCATTAAATAAGGAGCATCTATTTATACAAAAAAAAAAGGTAAGTTCTTACGCTTCAGAAGGTGGGATTTGCTTGAGAATTTCATTAGACTTCCACCAAGCCAGCACAGGTTTTGCCAACTGCCCAGCATTTGCTACGCAATCTCTATTTAAATTTAATGGTTCAGTTTGAATACTTTTATGTAATCAACTTAAATTACATCCAGATTAAATTTTTATTACCTAAATTTAATCTGGAAAGTTTACATTTAATTTAAGTATAAAAGGTGTTGCTTCTTTATCCTTTAGACAATTAAATAATCAAGCTAAGAAAACGTGCACGGAATATCCTCTTTAGATTTTCTTATTCTCACTATGCACTGACGAAAATAAGAATCTCCGCTGAACGAGCTTGCGCTTGCTTAGAACACGTCCGGGTTGTAGCGATTCGGGATGGAGCTGTTGTCTTGGGCTCTTCTCAGGTGGACGGTGAGCGCGTAATTGTTAAGCTGTGAACATGACACAAAAGGATTATTCATGCCACGAAAGCAATGAGCGATGGCTTGGCTTACCTCTAGAGTCCTCATTTGTTCCTGGTACTGTGTCACGAGTTGCTTCAAATGCTTCACCTCCTTCCCCTTCTCGTCGATCTCCGCCGAGTAGCGCTCGTGTTGGATGGCCACTGCCCGCTTGAGGATTCCATTGTCTTTCACCATCACTTGGAGCTGCCCCTTGAGCGTTTCATTCTCCTAGAAACATATGGAAACACGCAGCAGTAGCTTAGCGAGCAGCCAGTGAAAGAGAAAAATCCACACCTTTTGGATGGCTTCCACTGCAGCGGCATTTCGAGTCGTGACGGCCTTCTCGAAAGACTCCAGTGCTCTGGTTGCGCGCACGCGAGCGTCTGTGAGGTCTGAGGCACTGAGCATCTCCCGCACGAAGAGCTCCACCCATTCTAATCCTTCGCTGCTCGCTGGCTGTTCCTGCTGCTGGTGGGCCGACGCTGCTGGCGCGTGCTGCGAAGCACTGCTCACCGCTGGCCTCTCGTTTGAGAGCCGCAAATCGTTAAGGCATTTGATGGCATCGTCTAGATTGTTTCCACAGTTCTCAATGACCTTCTCGACAAGCTGGCGAAAAAAGAGAGAAAAAAAAAATGTCACAATGTCAACTTCAGGAAAAGAAAGCTTCTTTTCTCTTTGAAGAAAAGAACACGGTTTTACCTGTCCATCCATGTCAGGATACAAAGCTCTGAGCTGGAGAAAGATGTCGTGTGACGAGGAGGAAGGAGAGCTCGGCCCAGTGGTACCAGGAGAGCTGCTCCGGCCAAAAACCGGAGCCGCCGAGGGAAAACGAACTGGAGAATTCGAATTCCCACCGCAGCGTCTCTTGGAGAGGGGAGTCGAGATTGGAGGAGACCCGTGTAGCTCGTCAAAATGCCGCTTCTGACAAACAGCCGCAGACATGGCAACTGGTGCGACCCACTTTTCTTCGTGATGGCGCTAATCCAAACGTCCTATAACACTCTTCAATCCTGCAAGCTCCACGGATAACAAATCCCTGCTCATGCGCCCCCCGCGAAGAACCCTAGAAATTCCCACTGCCGCGGCGCTCGGATCCCCCAATCTGCCGTCGCAGCCGCTCACCTTGCGCACGAAGCTATGCCGGCTGCGATGACGCGCCCCGCATTCCAATAACCCTAGCCCGAATCACACGCCTTAACAGCGCCGCTTGGGGGCTTTTCTAGCTTTCTAGGGCAATAAAATACAGCGAAACGGCAACGAGAAAAGTTAGCGGCTGGTTTAGTTTTAAGAACGGGTATATTCCTTGCGCGTACGCGTGCCACGTGGCAGAGTGTCCGTACCGGGTTTTTAGGGTTTCTTCAGCTGAGCCGTCGTGTCTCTCCAATGGGCAACCGGCCTTGCGCGTCGCGAGCGCGACGAGGGAAGCGGTGCCGCATTTGGGAAGCGCTAGAGCTGTGCGGCGGCGCGGGCATGGAATTTCCGTGCTGGCGCCTCATTCGTTTCCGGGGAATGCATTGCAATTGCAATGGTTGATCCTCCTCCGTGTAAGTTTGTCCCTTCCTCGTCGCTCTCTCCACTTCTCCTGATAAGCTCGCCTCTAGCTGGCCTGTGATCGTTCTTCCCGGTTTGGAGTTTGGACAAGAGAAGGAGAAACGAAAGATGGGAGACACCAAGAAGAAATGCCTGGGGCGATTCGAGACCTCCTACATGAGGGCGGTAAGTTCTTGCGCGTATCGTTCGTTCTAGAATCCTTTTCGTTTTTCTAGATGGCCCCTCCGGAGCCTTCGGACTATCCTCCACGCACTCGAGACTATGGTCAGTACATGAAGGTGCTAAACAACATTGAGATGAACAAGAAGTTCCAGTTCCCGATGGGCCTCCCGAAATACAAGTAAGTCTCTCTCGCTCCCAGCTCCAAAGTTGGTCTGATTGATCGGAGTTTGACACAGGTATGATTTCTGCGATGAGAAGTATCCTCTCCCGGGAGAGAAGAAGAAACCATCCAAGCCGCCGCTTAAGTACAAGCCGAGTTGTCCACAGTACGCACCATACCACTCGACGATGCAGGACATGAGTTTGATCCAGCGACGCCTTGACACGGAGCCCGAGCAGGAGCATACGTGGTACCGTGACAAGGTAAACTTTCTCCTTTACCGCGGATGAATGTTTCGGGTGGTTTTGCTTGGGTCATGTCTCTTCGTGTCATGTCCTTTGGTTTTTTTCGTGCCTGTTTTGCGCAAGAGCTTTGGTTTTTCATGAGGGGGTAAGGCATGGTGTAAGCAGACGGACAGCATGCAAATGAAGAAGCTTGGGCAGATTAAGGAGCAGCTTGACAGTCTCAAACAGTTGTTTGTGGAGGAGCGGGGGAAGTGCCAGGATCTGGAGGTACAACTCGAGCGTTTGAGGGCGAAGTCTTCTCAGACACCGAGGAGGAGAGAAGTGGGCATTAGCGGCAGTAGGGAGGAGACTCCACGGATCAACGAGAGGCTCCTGACGTCGTCCGAGGCCGACAAGGTTCTCTCTTGGCTGGCGAGTTTTGACGAAGGTGGTGGTGGTGGAAGTTATGGCAACAATGCGTCGACCGCCGTCGCAAGCACGGTTTTTGATAGGCAGAAGTCGCCGAGAAAGACGTGGGCTTTCAAGGACCAGGTCTGCTTGCCGGGATTTCATCATTCCAGAGAGAAGGTAATGCAAGCATGGATGGGATTTGAGCAAGGTGAAAAGGAAACTATTGGTGATTACAGTGAAAGGTTTTGGAAGCTACGGATGGAGATGATGGGGGTGCAGTCGCTGAGCAACGAGGAGCAGCTTCGCAGGTTCACTGCTGGGCTCAAGTTTAAGATCAGAAATGAGGTGACTGCCTTGAGGCCGGGTTCTCTGTCCGATGCTATACTGCTAGCTGAGAGAGCTGAGGCTCGGAGCGCTGCCAAAACTAGGCCGACTCGAGCCAAGTCGAAGAAGCTCCCGAGGAAAGCTAGCGTGATTGCAGAGACAGCGGGAAAGAAACCGCGGCAGCTCCAGTTGCTAAGTCCGGTGGAGCAAATACAGTACTTAAATCGTCACAGCTCTTGCGGGTGTAGGAAGGAGGATCTGCCTCCCGAGGACCAAAAGCAGCAGCAGTAGATGGCTCTTCCAAAGAATGTTGCTTCCTAGCGGCTCGAAAATAAATGGACAAAGAAGTTCAACAACGTCGTTTCTAGCTAGAGCTTCGACAACCGCAGAGATGGTTTTCTTTATTTATTTTTCTCTTTTTTCTTCTGGGAATCTTGAGTTAGAGTGACGTTTCTGTCGGTCTTGGTTCGTACAGGTGGATTTCTTCTTCTTCTTCTCTTTTGTTTTGGTTGATAATGGTGGACTATCCTTGCAGAAACCACCGAGAATTATCAGGCCTATCGACTTGTTTTCAAAGAAACCGAGGACAGCGAGTCCAAAGTGTGGCCAAAGATCAACGTGTGATGATACCGACTGCGACTCTCATCTAGAAGAGAGGTCCGTTTAACACAAGCTTCTGTTGCGACAAAGGCTTTCTGTTTTTCCAGGATACCCGAGAGTTCATTCCACAGGCTAGAACGCGTTCGTCACGAACTTAAGCTGCAAGACGACCCACGGTAAATTCTTCCCTCTTCTTCCTTAAAAGAACGTTTTGGTAAATCAGGACTGTGCTCGGAGCCTACTACGATCGCTTGCAAACGGCTCCCGAGCCCAAGAAACGCCCGAAGATGCCATATTTTGCTGGAGCAAAGAAACGGCCCATTCCTCCACCTCCGCCAAGACCAAAGCCTCCTCAGGTAACTACAAAAGCATTCTTTTCCATAGCTTAAAGATCAAAAGTTCTTCACAGATGGATAGGATCATCCTGGACAAGTCACGAACTTCGAGAGAAGGGACCACGTATGGCTTCGCCAACAGCATGACGATGAGAGCCGGAGCGATGCTATCGCCACCGCAGAAAGATCCCAGAGACAAAGTAAGCTGCTCTGTCTCGATCAACCTATCACTTACTTGTTCTTGGTTTTCCACAGCCCAAGGAAGGAGTTCATTCATTCTTCTCGCGAGGATCCTCGGACTTAACATCAGAGAATGGAACTGTAAGTTCCCTTTCTATGATTTCATCTTCTCGCAAGAAAATCACGCTAGATATCCTTCCAGGCGATGGCCGAGTGCTTCTACGCTCATGCGAGGCCTTATGGAGCTACATTGGTTACTTTGGCGGCAGACAAAGCCCTTAACTCGAGGTACTTTTAAGTTTCAGCCGTTCGATTGGCATTTTGCCAAGTTTGAATGGAACGTTGAAAATTGACTGGACCATTGACCCCGAAACCGCGGTGCTTGGGCCACTGGCTGGCCACCACGTGTGCGCTGCTGTGGAAGCGGTGTAAATGAAAGGACGTGTGTAAATTTTCGAAAACCCTAGGGCGGGATTTCTCCCAAGGGCAGCAAGGGCGATGGCGATCATCTTGTGCGTAATCCAAGTGAGTGAGCTATAGATCGATCGGTATCGGAGGAGCAGCGGCGATTTCTCATGGCATTCATAGAGGTCAGGCCAGTGCCGCACGAATCCGATGCACAAAAGGATCTCGAGGCGCTGTACTTCCTGGCGCAAAAGAGGAGCTTGGTTCTTGAGGAGAAGCATCTGTCGATCCGAAAGGAGGTGGCCAAGCTTCGCGATATGGTGCTGGAAATGCAGATGGATCCGGTGTTCATCCCCGTCCAGATCACGGAGTGCGACGAGTGCGTCGAGATGAGCTCGCCAGACGCGCTGGAGGTGGAAATCCGGCAGCTCCAGGACGAGAGAAATTCGGCGCTCCAGGAGATGGAGAAGAACACGGTGTTTTGCAGCGATTATAGCAGCTTCATGGAGCAGAAGACGTGCGCGCTTGTGGAGAAGATGTACGAGTACTACGTCAACCTCCATTCCAAGATCGAGGAGATCATGAAATCGAGGAACAAGGCCGTGGAGGAGCTCCACTACGTGTTGGGATTCATCGCCAAGATGGAGAGTAGCTTGGATGCGTTCCAAGCAGCACACAACCAGGTACTTCTCCTTGACAGCTTCACACACCTTTGTGTTATTGCTTGCTGATTTGAGAAAGGGATAGTTGGCTCACAGACGGTTGCAGAGAAAGAGAGCCTGACGAAGGAGCTGTGGCAAGCTCGAAGCGATAAAGACCGGATTTTCCGAGAGCTCTCCGAGTTTATCAACCGGGAGGAAAACGTCAATGCGGCGGTGAGGAGGCTCACAGTGGACAAAGAAAGGCTTCAGAAAGAACTCAGCAGCTTTGCGGCTGAGAAAGAAAGTCTGGCGAGGAATCTCAACAAAGTTGTGGAGGAGAAGACGAACATCGCCTCCGAGAGAGAAGCGTTGGTCAAGAATTTGAGCCAGGTTGCTGCTGAGAAGGAGCGTCTTCATGTAGAGTATAAGACCTCGCAGTTCGAAAAGGAAGATAACATCCGGAGGCTAACTTTGCACAAGGACCGTCTTGAGGAAAGCATATCGAGCATTACATCCGAGAAGGACAGCTTGGCCAAAAATCTGAAGGAGGTGGCGTTTGAGAAGGAACGTCTTGAAGAGGACATGAAAAGCGCGCACTCGGAGAAAGAAGCTCTTGCGACAAACTGTAGAAGGCTGACTGTACATGCAGAGAGTTTAGAGGGAAGCATAGGGAGGATAACGTCGGACAAGGATTCGCTTGACAGGAACTTAGCAAGAGTGGCAGCAGAGAAGCAGCTTCTCTGCGTAGAAAACGAAGGATTGCAGAGGGAGAAGAGGAGCCTCTCTTTGTGCAAAGACAGATTAGAGGAAGATCTCAAAGCTACTCGAACACAGATAGATGCTTTGGGCGATCAAATCGGCGGGTTTGTGAAAAGCAGGGAGAGTATGGCTAAGGAAATCACAGACTTGACGTCGCAGAAGGAAGCTCTAACGAAAGAAGTCTCTAGCATTTCTTCCCAGAAGGAGAACTTGTCCAAGCAACTCACAGCCGTCACGGCTGAGAAAGACAACCTTGCGAAAGAGCTCAAGGAGAAAGTGGTGGAGAAAAGCAGGCTGGAGAGCGACGTGAGAGTGAAGTCCTCGAAGATCGACGCACTGGAGAAGAAGCTCAAACAAGTGGAAGGAAGAAGGTACAAACCGTATCTCTCCTTCATGCATTAGAAAGACCCCACGCTCTTCACTTGTCCTGCAACGTTGCAGAGACATGCAGGAATTTATTCTGGAAGATCGTTCTAAGCAATTATGCCACACTCAGCAGGGATCCAAGGAAGAGGAAATAAAGTCCGCCACTGCCGCCATCCTCCGCCTCCAAGCGAAGTTTATCAACCTGGAAGACCAGCTCAAGCGGATCAGGCGGTACACTGTCCAAGGAAAAGGGGGAAACTCAGACATAGTAGAAGCAGACTTAGTCCGGATTTGCGAGGAGTACAAGCAGCTTCGCTCAGGTACATGCTCTCTTTTACGTTTTCTTCTCTAAAGGATTTGTCTTGGCAGACTTGAGAGAGGTTCGCATCCAGAAGGAAAACATCGAGTCAACGATCAAGCAGCTCGACTCGGGCATTTCGACGAAGCGCAACATGTTGGAGATGACCGAGAGGCACTTGCAGGTATGCACGGGCATGCTCGTCCAGTGGCAAGCCGCTCACTGTCCTCGTGGCGCAGGGAGCCATCTCCATGCTCGAGATCATCACCAAGAAAGCCAAGGAGTTGCAACACGTTACTGTCCATTGGAGGCCTTGATGATCCATAGGCATCAGTGCTGTAGTACACACAGCTATGGTTTTTGACAGGAGGGAGACGGGCATTCTAGATAGCTTTCTTTGTATATATATAAATTACTCGAGGGAATTCATCGATATCAATGTGATGTGATCTATCGATGAGCTGATTTGTCTTTTAATTCTACGGGCGCCAGAAGCAAAGGAAGAAACTCCCTCCGTAATGATATTTGAATCGTTTATGAATTATAAACATGTGTACTGAAATATTTTTGGTCGAGTAGTCTACGGGTGCGTTTCACGCGTATCAGACTTGATTATACGAAAGCCTTGGCATCTTGCGTCAAGTTGATCTATAAAAGAAGGAAAAGCTTGAGCGTCAAGGATTTGGTAAGGCTTGAGACCATGAATCTTTTTTAAGAAATGATAATCGCAGCCAACTTCGAAGGTTTTCGAAGGAAACTGTAGAAGCACGGCAACAATGTCGACAATTCTTTATATGACTTTATATAGTCACTCGAAGAGGAATGTTTTCGTACTTGGGCACAAACAAGTGCACAGCTCCAGGAACGTAAAGTTTTCAGTTTGGATCTCACTGGAGAATGGAAGTTAGTATGTACTAGGACAAATCCTGGAGCAAGGAATGCTACGGCGTGGGCTATGGTCGCCATTTGAAGACGAGTTATTGATCGAGTGCGTGCTCAAGCACGATCACAGCCGATGGAGTTAAGTTCCAAAGCATGCTAGTACATATATACACATCAGTCATGAGAAGCTTTCGTAGACAATTGTCTGTGATGATCACTGAGCTAGTTACAGGCGGGAAGAGCTGCAGGCTGCAACTATCTGAGGCCGGGGCTCAACCACAGTGATTTCTGAAGGAGTTCATTGTGGAAATGCATGCAATTGTGAGAAACAGGTGGGTCATGAATATGTTTCTACTGTTTCTGAAATTTTGTCCTGTACATAACTGGCACATGGTCTGCAAAGCTCCCCGGTCGCACGGACTACCAGATCAAGAACTGCTGGAACTCCACCATCAGAAAGAAGTTGATGGTGCTTGGGACTGATCCCGTGACACAAACTAAATTCTAAATCCCAGCAGGCTAAAAACACAACTTCATTCGAAGCTCAATGTGGCGTCGTGGAACAACATTGTCGGCGTGTATGCCGTCCAGCGGAGCTGCAAGCGGTTTGCATGGATGAGAGCACTACCGCAGCCTGGCGAGAAAGATGTGACGGAGGTGGAACTGCTGGTTCTTTTTCACCGGATGCTCTGGCATGGTCGACGGTGCTGGGACGAAAGCTTACAACGGACAAGAATTCGCTTTACAGGAAGCAAGGGTGGCAGCAGAGAAGCAGCTCTGCGTAGAAAACGAAAGATTGCAGAGCAGGAAGAGGAGCCTCTCTCTGTGCAAGGACAGCTACTAGCGCACAGAGCGATCAAGTGAGTTTGTGAGCAGGGAGAGCATGGCGAAGGACAGACTTGACGTTGTAGAAGGAAGCTCTAGTCATTAACATGTCAGAACTTGTGAGAAGGCAGGACAAGAGCTCAAGGCCAAAGTGGTGGAGAAAGAAACCTGGAGAAGAAGCTCAGAAGGTACAAACCGCATCCCTGAGCAGCAGGCAAGAATTCAATTGCATTGCATAGCATACAGTCTCATGCTTTTCAATGGGCACAGCGAGACTAAAAACAGCATATAGATGGATAGATCTTGTCCTGCAACGTTGCAGAGACATGCAGGAATTTATTCTGGAAGTGAAGAAAGTTCGCCTCCGCCGACATCCTGGAAGACCAGCGGATCAGGCGGCACACAGTCCAAGACAGAGAAGCGGATTTGCGAGGAGCTTCACCCAGGTACCTTTTAGATATCTTTTTTACGTCGTCGTCTCTAAAGGATTGTGCCAGAGTTCAGAGAGGTTCGCATCCAGAAAAACATCGCAAGCAGCTGGTCTCGGGCATTTCAACGAAGCGCAACATGTTGGGGATGCACTTGCATGTATGCACAGGCTCGTCCAGTGGCAAGCTGCTCACTGTCAGGGAGCCATCTCCATGCTCGAGATCATCACCAAGAAGGTCAAGGAGTTGCAACACGTTACTGTCCCGCTGGAGGCCACTAGGGAGACGAGCATTTTCGAAGCTCTGTGAATTACTTGAGGGATGGAAGATTGAGCCATGATCAAAGCTTACCAAGGCTGGCGGCATAACCTCCTCAAAGACCTTGCTACGATCAAACGCCACGCACAGCCCTCGTTCCATATTTTCAGCCTCGTGCTTATCTGATTTTCTGCCGTTAAGAGCCCTAAAACTTCAGGTGCCACCTCCACATTTCTCCTTTCCCTTCTCACATAAACTCCAACACCCATGGCACTCGATTATGCGTTGACACCCTGGAGCCAGCTCCTCAGAGCATATAAGTCCGTGCCTGTATCCCTTTTGTGAGGTCAAGAGCGGGGTGAGGGTCAAGAGGACCTTGGTGCAGCAAGGGGCCGCAGTCGTTCTCAATTCCCACCTCACCTCTTGGCGTCCCGTATACTATCCTCTTCCATTCTCTATGGAAATCTTGGTAGCGCCCGTGGCTTCCCAGTGTTCAACGGAGACGTGGTGAGTGGTGGAGTTGCGACGGCGCTGCAAGACGGTGCAGACGTTCTCAGTGCTCAGATACGCTGACAAAAAGTTGCATTCTTGCATCCATGCATTCATGTGACACACCGCATGATTAAAACAGCATAGAGGTAGATAGGTAGATGGATAGTTCCTGCCCTTTCTGCCTCAAGTAATGCTTACCACTGGTGGAGGGTGGAAACACTAGGAGATGAACCATGTGTCTGCACCACTTAGTGGCGAAGAAAGAGCGCACATGGCTTATTTGGCTAGTTCGCCACTGTTGCCTCTTGCAGCTCCTGTACAGGAAAGTTAGTGCAAGGAAAAGGCCAATCTGTGATAGCAAACTCTAACAGAGTGGCTTTTTCCACGGCACAGACTTGTGTTTAGAAGATCTCCTGATACTAGCTTGAGCAGATCCACTGGCAGCAGCAACACTGAAGAGTGCATGCAAGGGGAGGTAGTAGGAGCATCCATGCATATGTTTAGATGGTTCCTCCTATTGCCCCTCTCTTCCTTTTCGTTAATCAAGCTGAGCTTGATCATTGGCATCAACGACAAGAGAGGAGCAATACAAGACAACAGTTTGTTTGTTATTGTCAATAACCATTAAGGTGTTGTTAAATAAAAATTCCTCTTATTCAAATTTCTCTACTCCTGTACTAATGTGGCCTCACCTTCTTATGCCAAGAATCAGTGCAAAGAGCCGATCCCCACACTCATTTTCTTGTAAGAACAAGAAAACGAGTTGCAATCCTGTGCCAAGAATCGGTCAGCTCCTCATATATGAGAATAATATTTACGTATTTAGGAATTCATGATTTTTTGGTGAGATATCTGTTGAGGGATAAATTACTTAGAATATAGTGAATCATAATCGTAAAAGGAAATGTTTAGGTATGGCTATTAACATTAAACCTTAATTACCAACAAAGTACTAGAGTTAAAAGTTAGATGAAAGAATATCCTAGAATATATAAGGATATTCTGGGTGTATTATTTCTAGTTAAATAAAAACCGCCCAATATTTAATTGGTGATGTGGCGATTAACTGATGATGTGGCATACACGTGGCAAAAACTGAGTCGACGCACAGTGGCGGGGATATTGATGATCAAGCAGCTCCACTCGTCAACCGAGCGCAACATGTCAGAGATGCCCAAGAGGACTTGCTGGTATGCATGGAGTTGAAAGATCTCTGTGCTCGAGAATTAAGAGTCGAGACGGTGAATTCCTAATCGCCATGAAAATGAAGCAATTCCTGACTGCTACACGCGCATTGGATCTTCCTGCCGCAGGATGGGCAGACTCATTTCTTGTTCTTGATCAGATTCCCATTTGGCCAAGAAAGCTCTCGTTAACGGTTGCGCTAGTGAAAAGGAGAAGAGCAAAGAGAAATTTTTATTACGGGCGGAGAATTTTACAAGGAGGATCCTTGGCTCTCAAAACAATTGATTAAAGAGATGCCAGTGATAAGCAACAACGGACTCAACATACTAGCCTTGGCACTCTGATCAGCTCTGCCGCTTTCCTTGGATTCACCTGAGCTCTCCGGTTCCCATTAACCTCCACATGGATGCCGTTTTTGATTGAGGAGTTAGTGATTGTACCAGTGCCAGTGGAGGTACTCCAGTGGCACTGGTCAAAAATGGCATCTATGTGGCGCGGCCAAAGAAACCCGAGAGGAACTGGATGAATGGGGAGCGTGGAGGGGAACTGAGACAGGAGCAGCAACAGTGCTGCAAAACAGATCTCTCCAACCTCATAGCCAAGCAGCGAGCAGGAGAATGCCATGTTCTAGCGGGGAAAAGGGCTTATATGGCCTCAGTGGGAGACCTTCCATTACTCCAGGGTGTCAACCAAATAAATAAGTGGAGGTTGTATGAGAAGGGAAGGGAAACTTGAGGAAATTAATTGGAATATGGAGGTGTCGCGAAAGCAATGCGTGAGGCTAAGGAGCGAAAACAAGTTTGAAATTTGAAGGTTCTAAGCACACGCTTTGACGTCGAACTCCTTATAAACAACTATAAATAATTGTTGTGTTTTGTGCTGGCAATGTCAACAGCTGTGCCTGCTCAGTCATCCGATCTTTTTGCTCAAAAACTTCAGTAAAATTTAATGTAATACTCTTTTGTATTGCTCTCTTTGCGATTTCCTTAATAACACCTATACTTGCTACAAACGATTCGAAAAGAATCTAGGGTTCTTGGACTTGCATCGCATTCTCCCGCCGCGAGAACAAAATCCACCCTCTACTATAAGGTTCCCAGCATTTCACTCGTTACGTGAAATTTAGGGTTCTTAACGCATGTATAACCTTGGAATTCTGCACCTCTTCCTAGTTCCTATTCGATTCATTTATCAAGCAATGAATGAACCGTAAGGTAACCAACAATAACCCATCTAAACCACAGGAAATGTTTCACACATTTTCCAATTTTGCGGCAATGTATCAAGTCACAATATCTCACAGCCCAAGCAGTTGCATAGTGGATTTTAGATTTCTGTAACACCAGGCCGAATTGGGCTCAGCGAGCCCGCTGTGGGAGCTCCATGTTAAGAATACGATTTACATGATGTGATATGCCTTGCCACGTGGGTTGAACACTTTTTCTCCCAAAAAAAAGTGTTTTGCCCTGCGATGAGAATGCCGGCGGCGATCGATCCATCCTCCGGTCAAATCCAGGTGAATCCCCTTCGATCTCCTTCCTCTCTCAAGAGGTCATCGCCATTCTCTAGACTAGGATCGACAACCCACCGGTTCAATCGCGTAGTCCTGTCCGCGACCAACAGTAGCGATCATGGATCCCTCTTCATCCCACTCCAATCCAGCCCGGAGCAGCAGCGCGCCAAGGTCACCGTCGTGGGCGTGGGCAACGTTGGGATGGCGTGCGCGCAGACCATCCTCACCCAGGAACTTGCGGAGGAGCTCGCGCTCATCGACGTCAACCCGGACAAGCTGCGCGGCGAGATGCTCGACCTCCAGCACGCCGCCGCGTTCCTTCAGCGCGCCACCATCTCCGCCTCCACCGACTACGCCGCCTCCGCCGGGTCGGACGTGTGCATCATCACCGCCGGCGCGCGGCAGCGCGAGGGCGAGACACGGCTCGACCTTACCGCGCGGAACGCCGCGCTGTACCGCAAGATAGTGCCCGAGCTTGTGCGGCACAGCCCGGGCGCCGTGCTGCTCGTGGTGTCCAACCCCGTGGACGTGCTGGCGTGGGCTACGTGGCAGCTTGCGGGCAGCGTGCTGCCGGCGACACGGGTCATTGGCAGCGGCACCAACCTTGATACCGCGCGGCTCAGGTTCCTTTTAGCCGAGCAAATGGGCGCCAACGCCCGCGACGTCCAGGCCTACGTCCTGGGCGAGCACGGGGACTCCTCGGTGCCGGTGTGGTCCACGGTGAGCGTCGCGGGGAGGATCCTCCGCGAGGAATGGGGCCCGAGCTCCTCTGCGGAGCTGGAAGAGCTACACCGCGGCGTGGTGGAGAGCGCGTACGAGGTGATCCGGCTCAAGGGCTACACTTCGTGGGCGATCGGCTACTCGACTGCCAGCATCGTAAGAAACATCCTGCGGGACCAGAGGAGGATCTGCCCGGTGTCGGTCATGGCCAAGGGGTTTCACGGGATCGAGGAGGAGGTGTTCTTGAGCCTGCCAGTCCAGCTCGGCCGGAATGGGGTGGTTAGCGTGGTCAACGCGCCGCTGTCCGAGGAGGAGGCGGCCAAGCTCCGCGGCTCCGCCAAGACGCTCTGGAACGTCCAGCAGCAGCTCAAACTACTTGATTAAAATACGGGCACTAACTTGAGACCAACATTAGAGGTAAATGCTAAGAAGTTGGTTCTTATACAAAATTGCTGGCTTCCTACAGTTCTATACAATGCAACAATCTCATAACGCAAGATATTTTGGACCAAAAACTGAGATCACTGACATCAGCAACTTCTCATCGTTGCGATCTACTCATCGGATTCGATCGATCGATCTACATTGGCCATACGCAAGTTCCTTTACATTACTCGGCTGATTGAATTGTTTCTCATACAACGAAAGAATCTCTACGAGGGCTTGATCTCTTTTGAAAGGGAAGTTTGTGTGTTCTTGGAGATGGTATATAACAATGGATTGCCAAATGGGATGGAATGGGGGTCAGATGGTTTCAGCACTCAAGAAAAAGGAGAGGCCCTTCCTTAAATCATATGTGAACTGGAGGCTGAGGAAGAGAAAGAACGCAACGCAGCAGCTTATAAATCTTATTAGGGACTTGCTTAGTGTAACATTTGATAATTCACAGAGAGTTATATGGTTAGAGAAGTTGTGTGTGCTTAGAGAAGCTGTGTCTAGACTATATGAGACACAATATGCGGCACGTCGAATCGAAAGTTCCGGAAGCTCTTGCCTGGGAGATCTACGAAGCTGGTGCTCGTTGTCTCCTTCACTGCCACAACCGTGACGCTGTGGCTCACCATAATGGGTGTCGAGAATGTTGTGTGCCCGCTCGTATTTGCTTTCCACACTGTCACTCCTGCAAGAACCGAGAAGCGAGAGATTTCTGGAAGGAGAAGTGAAGATAATTAATACCTTTGCTTCCATTGTCGCTCTTCAGTGTTATCAATGGCCTGTTCTTGACAATCCATGCCTGAAGGGGCCTGCAAGTAAGCACGATGAAACTTTAGAGAAAGTTCTCCACGTCCAAGCTTACCTGAGAAATGGCCACACCATATAGTACTTGAGCCCCGTTGGTCCCCTGTTGTGTGACGATTCATTACTGTGCTTGGGTAAGTCCTCTATCCGATGCCAAGCTATCTCCTGTAATAAAGCAATTCATCAAGTTCTTGCCGCTCAAAACTGGGCGAGACCACTTACACTAATCTCTTTCTTTGTCTGAGGAATGAAGAGCGTTTCTTCTGGAACGCCACCGACGATGAAGAGTCTCATCCGTTGCTGCCCGATGACAACTTCCAGGTGATCGTCAGTTCTGATGAGCTCTGAGACGTCGAATCCAGTTTCCTCCCAGACCTTGATAAAAGAACAAGTTAGTGAGCAAACGTCAAGTAGTTCGCAAACCTCTCTGATAGCACAGTTGTGATCCTCCTCGTCCTTGTTCTTCTTGCCTCTGGGAAAAGTCCAGCTAGCTCCCGGTTTCCATCCCTTGACCATGAGACACTGACGAGAAATAGTGAGAGGGAGAGAAACAGGAAAACAAAAAAGACTCTTAGAGCTTACTCTTTCATAAGACTCGTCCAAGATGATCGCACCAGTAACAGGCACACTCGTCTTGTAGCTTGTAAAGTTCTTGTAGATATCATCGAAGTGTGCGATGTATGGACGAAGCGCGACACATTTTTGGAACACTAGGAAGAAAATGTAAGCAAAGGGGAGAAAAAGGAGGGAGAAATCTTACTGAGAGCAGTGAACTCTCGCAATGTTAGCGATTTCAAGGAAGCATTCTGCTCCATGGTGTTGTCCTCGTAGAACCAGTGAGCTTGCTCCAGTAAGAAGAGGATCCGCTCGAAAGATTCCAGTTCCTCCTCGGGCGCATTGAGCACGAACCGGCTGTGGGAAGAAATAAATAGCATCACGGCAAGAGGATCATCACAGCACAGAACACCTCACCTGCAAAGATCATCGAGCATCTCCTGCGAAGGGAGACGCGAGGAATGCCCGCCCTGCGCCTTCCCATTTCCTCCTCCCGCTGCCATGGGTTTAGGGCGAAATAAGCAACATAAGATTCGAAGGAATCTAGGGTTCTAGGAAGCTATGGCGCATTCTCCCGCCTCGAGGAACCATGCCACCGTCTTCGAACGCCACGGTAAGATTCCCATCGCTCTTGCCGCTCTCAAGGATTGCCACACCAACGCGATGTGCTCGTGGCAATGTATTCTCGCCGCTGCCGAAGCTCGCCGCATCTTCGATGGGATCCCGCAGCGCACTGTTGTGTCGTGGAATGCCATGATTCTCGCAGATTGGAAAGCGAGCTGGCGCTCGACCTCCTCGAGCGGATGGTCGTCCCAGCTCGCGTGACTTTGCTCGCCGCGATCAAGGGCTGCACTAGCTTAGCAGAGATCGAGCAGGGGAAGATTGATAGCTCTTCCAAAATGGTGAAATGGAGTGCATGGATAGAGCACGAGCACTTCACGGCCAAGCAGTGAAGCACGGTCTATCTCAAACTCTCTGGTGACTTAGTGTGGCAGCGTGATGGACGCGATGGTGGATCTCACGGTGGTCGCCTGGAGCGCTTTGATTCTCGGGGTACGCTGATAGTGGACAGGGGGACGAGGCTGTAAATCTCTTGTCGCGAATGCAGGACCAAACTGCGTGACTTATCTCGCTGCTAAGCTTGCCTGAGCCTGGGATCAAGCGCCAGTGACGAAGCTACGTGTCTCGGCAGAGGACAGCTATCAGTTCTCAAGTAGCAAAGAACGGGTACGAGCGAGAGATCTTCGTGGCAAACGCGTTGGTGGACACATATGAGAAGCTGGGAAGCACGCGTGAAGTCTTCGAGGAAGCACGACGTGGTGTCGTGGAACTCGCTGATTCTCGGCTATGCCGAGAGCGGAGATGGAGCGATGGCTCTCGAGCTCTACAGGCGGATGGACGTGAGGAAGATCCATTTGGTGGCACTCAAAGCTTCCGTTGCTCTAGCTGCCGGAGAGACGAGCAGCGGAGTGAAAGTCGAGTCCTTGGACAGAGGCAGAGCTCTACATGGCGACATTCTTCACAGTGGAGGAAGGTAATTAATGGAACTAACTGGACCCTAGAATGCTCTAGAATATTCTACAATTTAAATTTTTAGGGTTGGAAGGGGTTTACTTGTTTTACCTAGTCTTGACCTTTCTTGTGTACTTTTCTAAGTGATAAGCTCCTAGTTGTTATGGAGGAAGCATCCTGACTAGCTGACGCAAATGACTCTAGAATCCAGTTGGAGATCACGGGCTAGACGTGTAAGATCCAACTTTCATACTTTGTCAAGTGTGTGATCGGATCCTCACGAGCGAGTTTGATTTAGGATGATCGAAGACCACTTTCTCTTCACAAATATGACAAAGGCTGGGAGACAAGATGGATTTCTCAATCAAGTGCTGCGTACTATGACTAGTCCAAATTGTCATCCGGGTTTCACAGGATTGAGCACCTTCACACTCAAAACACCAAGGCCAGAAACGTGTGTCAACGGTTCATCCAAACGTGAAGCCGAGACACGTTCTTGGGCCACGAATTCCGATCCACCCTCCCAAGATCGCTTTGAATTCTTCATTGAGTTTCAAATGGGTTTCCTTTGTCAACCTTTAGTTGCAATCTAAAACTTGCACCTTTCTGGGAAGCAGCGCGTTTCATAAAAGGACAAACCCCGCCACATCAAAATGTGTAAGTCGGCAACAAATATCTTTCATTCTACACTAAGCCCTACGTCGTAGTCGTGGGGCTCGGGCGTGGAATTACCGTGACTTTGATTGCATTGTTCTCCTTCTTCAAACAACCATTCGCATTCCTCCTCTTGCGTTTTCTACCACGCAATTGCTTTCTTTTTCCTCGCTTCAGTTTGGACCAGGTTACAAGCCGACGACGATGGCCGAGACGACTACTTTGCGCGGCCGAAAAAGTATCAAAGTCAAAGGTGGCGGACGTGGCTCCAGCTTCCTTGTTTGGTACATGGCCCTAGCGCCGGTCTCTACGGAGTCTCTCCACGCCTACACTTTTGGACCGGGGATTTGAAGCACGTCAACTTTGGGTCCCGCAAAAAGTCCTTGGCCCTCACGTTGTGCCCAATCCCCACGTTTGATTTTGTTTTCTAAAGGGTGTTAGACGTTTTGGGTGGAAAAAAAAAATCAAAATAGATTTAAGTTGAGACAGACAGCACCGACTTTCAATCGCTGACTCTAGTTCTAAATCTGGATTAAGTCGTCGTCCCTCAAATTCCAGACGGTTTTTCGGGCGAACATTAATGAATTGCCACAAGACTTTAAGTGTCCAATGTATAAGACGAGAAGAAAACGATTTGGAAGACTTTGAGTCAATCCATGTCGTCACGACACTGTCCTCTTCGTACCGTATCATTCAAGGACTTCTGTAAGATGGTGATCAACGAGGATCGCGAACATATTCGATCCTAATCGCTTTTCCCGGATTCAATACAAAACAGCACTGGTCGCAATCTCTGCTCCCTCGCAGCAAGAAGTCAAACAAGTGGACACGATCGAGTGAGGGATCGATGAACCTCCACTGGCTTCATGCAGAGATTAATAAACGCCTATGTTCAAAGTCTAAACTTGAAAAAAAATCTCCAAAGCTTACTCAACAAGAGGACAAGGGTGGAGGAAGAAAGGCAATTGGCCAAGCCAAGACCTTTGAGGAAGTTCGAAAGAACATGGGTTGCAATCTTTCGCGGAAGCAGCAGCCGCGACTTCCACACGACCGGAGTTTGAGACTTTCCCACGGCGACGATGTTAGACACGTCGGCAAAGCGGCGGGCGAAGATCCAGCCACGTGGTTCCGACGCGGTCCAGCATGGCCGCGCACGTCACCCGGGAAGTCCCCCCGCCACGTCGGTCGTCTCTCTTCCGAGCTCTTCCCAGAGAAAGTACCCGGATGGTCTCGCGGGTCGTGGTGTAGCTTGCTTGGCTCTCGTCACATTTGAAACGAAGACCATAAGCCGCAGCTCTCTGACCCTGCAAGCCTTCCAAACGTGGGGAAATGAGGAAGCTTGGAAGGAAGCAAGCCAAAGAAACTCGCTCGTTACCAGCTCAAAGGTCAAAGCTCGAGTACGCGTACAAGGCATCGAAATCGTAGCGATCGTCTCTGGCGATCCCAGCGAGGATATATATATATGTGGTTGAATCTTCACTGCAGTCCTCAGAACCAGCGATCAATAGCGATCAATCCGAGCGGAGCGAGGAGAGATATATAGAAACCTACAGTGGAGGGCGGTGATCTTTTCTCCAGTGACATCACCGCTCATCTCATTCTTTCCTGGCTCCCTTTTTATTAAAATTGCGGCGGGGTTCTCTTTTTTCTTCCCGGCTTCCTCGGCAACACGTCTTCTCCGTCTCGCGCCTTTAAAGAAGAGGGGAAAGGAAGACCTTGCGCTTCTCCCAAGTGGCAATTCGCTGGCTAGAAGCGCTGAGCTCTCCGCTGTCCTTGCTTAACGGTGTATGTATTGTCTTCCGTGTACTGCAAGACGAGCACGTGAATATATAGGATAAAGGAGTAGATTGCGAGGCTTTGATATCGTCTTTAGAAGAGAAATGCTTCCGGCGGTGGATCACGAGCAATCCAAGCACCAGCAAATGGGATCTCTCAAGAACATCGATCTGTCGGTGAAGCTGGAAGAGCAAGACGAGGAGGAGGATGAGAGCACTGACAAGGAAGAGAGCGTGGCGGTACCTTTGGAGAAGGAGGAGACCACTGCAACCACGATCACGACTTCTGGGAACCACGAGCACGTCAAGGTAGCGAGAGAGCAAGAGTGTGACAGTCCTCACCAGAAGAGGGGGGTGGACGTTGCCGGGAGCCTGTTCCAGAGCTGGATCGATCGCATGAAGCACACGGAGTTGAAGCCCAGCATCCAGAAGTTGAGAAGGAGTGCCGATGATGGCCGGGTCTCGGCTCAGTGGCTCCTCAAGGTGCGTTTTTTTCGATCTCGATCCATTCTAGTTTTGCCTGTTCTGAGCTCGTTTCTTCTCTTGCAGAGCAAGAAAGTTGTGAGTGACAAGTCAACCGTCGAGGACACTTCTCCCGCATCATCCCCAAAGAATTCCTCCACTCACAGTGACAGGGATCATCTCGAGGTCCTCAAGGAGCAGCTCAAGTTGCGAAACGATGAGAACGAGCAGCTCAAGTTGATGCTGAATCACGTCACTGCGGAGTACCAAAGCCTCCAGGTGCAGACCATGGCGCTTCTCCAGCAACAGGTATGACAGATCTTTCTCCCAAAAAGTTATTTTTTGTTTGTTTATCTCATCTCGATCGTACTGGCAGGATGCAAAGCCCGAATTGACTGGGAAAAGGAAAGCCTCCGAGATGCTCGATGAGCAGGATAAGAAGGATGGAGTGACCGGGCTGCATCCAAATTCTCCTCCCCGGCACAATTCCCCGGCCTCCAAATCGGAAGAGAAAGAGTCTGCCGAGCGAGTGGATTGGCCCCCGAGCAAAGTTCTCAAGACCCTCCATGAGAACTCAAGCACGACCACCGCTGCCGGCAATAACACAGTGACGGATCCCATGGTCCGCAAAGCTCGAGTCTCAGTTCGAACGCGGTCAGAGAATCCCACTGTAAGTCACAAAACTTCCACGATTCACGTTTGTAGCGAAGTCTAACCCGCCTTTACACAGATGAACGATGGCTGCCAATGGAGGAAATACGGCCAGAAGATGGCCAAAGGAAATCCATGCCCGCGCGCTTACTACCGCTGCACCATGTCACCCGGCTGTCCAGTTCGAAAACAGGTACGTCTAGAAAGCTAAAGTCGAGAAGAAGAAAAAATCTCACCTTGCGTGTAACTTTGACAACTTCCAGGTCCAGAGGTGTGCGGAAGACACATCCATACTCGTCACTACGTACGAAGGAACTCACAACCATCCTCTCCCACCGGCGGCCGCGGCGCTGGCCTCGACAACCTCGGCGGCGGCAAGCATGCTCCTCTCGGGCTCCACCATGAGCGACCCCCACGGCTTCAACGCTGCCGCGGCCGCCGCGAGCTACATGGCCGGCCACCTGGGACCAACAATCTCCGCCTCCACGCCCTTCCCAACCATCACGCTCGACATGACCAACAATCCCAACCCCGCTACTCAGCTCAGCCTCCGTCTCGGGGGAGGCACTGCCGCCAGCAACGCCGCCTCCACCCCGCTCCTGTCACTCCCAGGAGCCATGCTCCAAGCACCGTTCTTCCTCGGCCAGCAGTTCGGAGGGCTGGAGCAGCAACAGCATCACCAGCAGCAACGCTTTCCCGGGAGCCAAAACGTGGACACTTCAGTCAGTGCCGCCACTGCAGCGTTGACGTCCGATCCAAACTTCACCGCTGCTCTCGCCGCAGCCATAACTTCCATCCTCACTGGAAAGCAAGGCCAGCAGCAGCCTCATCAGCCACCATTTTCGCAGATGACTTTGTCAGCTCCACTCTCACTTTCCACATCGTCGGAGCAGCAACAGCAGCAGTATCATCACCACCAGCAGCAGCAGCAGCAGCAGCAACAGCACCAACAGCAGCACCACTACAGGGCCCCAACATTCGCTGGCACCGATTTATCTTTGCAGCTCAGCACTACGCCCAGCGAGCCAGTCAAACCCATTGTCCTGTAGAGAGCCACCCTGCAAACAGCGAAGTCAATATAAGCATGAACGTTAGCTCAACGAAACGAAGCGAAACGAGTAAAAAGGAAGAAAAAAACAACCATTTTTTAAGGCTTTGACACGGGTCCCCAGAGAGAAGGCAGCCTCTCTCGTTCGACCAAAAGGCACAAAAGCACACGCACACCCTGGAAGAGATAAGAAGCTGGCAATGAATAAATAGAATTTTTTCCAGGTCGTCAAAGCATACAAATAGTAGCCGACCCAAACTCCCCTACTTTGGAAAAAAACGTTCCCCACTGGTTACAACAGAGTTGCAAGGAAAAACGAACGAACTATAGAGTAAAATGACTTTTAAGGAGGTACAAAACCAGTGGTCCTCGGCTTCGTGCTTGCGTTGGAGCGCTTCTACTTGGGCCCGATGTCCTTGAGGGCGCAAATCTGCTCCTCCCCGAGAGCGGACATGACTGTCACAACGAGATCCTTGCCGTCATGGAAGCCAGAAGAAATCTGCGGTGGCAAAGCCCTTTAGATACACACACGAAAGTGTTCTTTCGCAAAAGTGATTCGTGACGCTCACCTGGGCGTTGAGCTGATCATCAGTTGGAAGGCGGAGGTCGTCCTTGGTGTCACCATTCTCGGTGAGGAGACTCACCTGGATCACACAATGACGAAAAGATAAGAAAAAGGCAAGGCATGAATCATAAAAGTGGGAGCTTTGGTCATACAAATCCGTCTTCCGAGATGTCAATCAGCTGGTAGTCGGTGCGAGTGACTTCCGGAACCTGGGAAAGCAGAGGAGAGACCGCGAGGATCAAAATGCGTTGAAAAGGGAGCAAAAGAACTAGAGAAACTCACATCGCAATTGTGGGAAGATGGGACAATATCCTCGAGCTTTTTCCCGGTGAAGATATCGATGCCCACGAAATGGCACTTCGCATGGCCGTGCTTGCCAGTCTTGGAAGTAGACACCTCAACAACCTGCGAGTAGCCGGGCATTAGCGAGAAATTAAATGCGGCCGCGCGTAAGCAAAACAAAATATCCAGCCGAGCTGATCACGCTCCAGAGCCCTAGGCGGCGGATCGAGATCTGGCGAGCGGCGGATCGGAGGAGTTACCTTGCAGGGGCGCTGCTTGATCACGATGTAGGCGTTCTTGCGGATCGTCCCGGCCTGCTGGGGATAGGTCTTGGAGGCGCCGGCGTCCGCCTTGTTGTCGAAGTGATGCTCCTCGTCCGACATCGCCGCTGCCCTGCAATTGCCGCACGGACCCTAACTCTAGGGTTTCACAGAAAAGGAGAGAAGAAAACCAAACACGTCACACGAGCCCTTAACAAATGTGGGCCGCCCGATGCCCGCCCGATGCCCGGACGGGCGGCGACGATTCTGCACAGCCGGAGCCCTCGGATTGCTGGATCTAACGGCTGCCCCTACAGTATGCCACGTGGACAACTATAACCTTCATTAGATTAGTGTAACACGATTGCACTTTGCTTAACTTTATATCCCGGGCTGGTGGTATTTTCTAGAAGAGAAAAACCTCTTTGGTTTTGTTTGGGACAAACTCGACGAGCAAGAATTGGTTCACAGACGTTCCAAGATCTCTGTAGCAAACTAAACGACGCGAATTCCAGACTTGAAAAGATAAATCTTTCACTCTCTCTCTCTCTTTCTCTCTCCATCTATCGAGCAAGCACGAAGTGGAACTCCTCTCGAGTATGGAGGAGGTCGATCGAATTTTGCTGGTGTTCTTCCTGATAGTTTTCCCAGTAGCAGTAGCAGCAGTGGCGGGCGATCCTTGTTCAGCTCTCAAGAACTTTGAGGTATGCCACGGTCTGGACGAGCGAGTAACCATCGCTTGGACACTCCACGGGGACGATGATCCATCGAGGAAAAGCGTGCTCGAGGTGGCGGTAACCGGGGCCCTTCCAGCTCGGACTGGCTGGCTGGGCTGGGGGATAAATCCCCACTCGTTGGAGATGTCCGGTACCAGCGCTCTCATCGCCTTCCAGAGCTCGCAAGGAGCACAGCTCCACAGCTACTCGGTCTCCAGGCAAGTCAAGGACGACGATATCTCTCTCAGCCCCCAAGAACAGACCGAAGTTCCATTCCAGAACCAGTCCGTGACCATGGAAGGAACCGTCGTCACCATCTTTGCAACCATCCCTCTGACCAACAGCAGCAGCACCACGATGAACCACGTCTGGAACTTTGGCGACCAGGTTCTCGGCGATTCTCCGCAGTCCCACGACTTCAAAAAGGCCAACTTGGTGTCGCTCAGGAGGATCGATATGTCGAAGAAGGACTCCGTGGCCCAGCCCCTGGTTTCCAAGCTCACTCCGAGGCAGAGGCTCAAGAACACCCATGCGCTGCTGAGTGGAGCTGCCTGGGGGATCGCCATCCCGGTCGGAGTGATGGCAGCTCGGTATCTTCGCCCGTTCACGTCACCTAGCGGAGCTTGGTTCTATCTCCACCTGATGATCCAGATCCCGGCCTACGGAGTCGGGGTGGCTGGCTGGGTTCTCGGACTAAAGCTCGAATCGGGGTCCGGGAACGTCTACGAAACGCACCGGAACATCGGATACGCCATCTTTGCCGGAGGAACGCTGCAAGTCATAGCTTTGCTGGTGAGGCCCAAGCCATACGAAAAGATCCGCTTCTTGTGGAACATATACCACCAATCGATCGGCTATACGACGCTTGTGCTCGGTGTGGTGAACGTTTTCATCGGCCTCAGCATCCTCGAGCCGGCAGCGAAATTTAAGACGGCTTTCATCGCAGTGGTGATTTCTCTGGGAGCTGTGAGCCTGGTAATGGAGGTTGTGACCTGGATCATATACTTTCAACGTAAGTACCTCGTGAGAAGAGCTGCTGCTGAACGGAGAGCGAGAGCGAAGGCAGCTCAAGCGAGCAATGCGCGAGCAAGGACGAGAAGGTTTTGGAGATTTTGAGACTGCCAAGAAGGAAAATACAAAAAAACTCATTATGTTGATTGTGAGATGTCTGTCATACCTGAATGCAGTTCGGTCATCCTAGTGATGCACTAAAGTTGAGAAGAAATTAGTATCCAGATTCAAGTGGAGACTAAAAACTGAAGAAAGTCACGAGTACTCCCTCACAAAAGATAGAATGACGCAGCAGCAGAGCTCAGAAAACGACCATCTTTTTTCCACCTCGACTGAGGAGCAGTAGCGGCAGCAACAAAAATCTGGACAGATTCCATTGAGAGCGACCAACACTTCGATTCAAAACCTTACCCGACCGCTCTGGGCTGCAGCGGACACGATTACATGCTTGCTTCCTGCCAAGTACTCGTACAGATAGTATACTCTGCAGTGGCACCAGTCAGTGTTACAAAAAAATAAAAAAATATCCACGATGGAATACAAAACCTTTGAGCTTCGGAGGTCACGGACGAGGCGGCAGTGAGCCTTGCACCGACTGTAAACAAACAAAAGAAATGACAAACGATCAACAAAGCGGAGAAACAAACAGAGAAACTTGCAGTGACCGACCAGGAAGAAATAGCTTCGCAATGTCGTCAACTTTCCCAAGGTCCGTGATGCTCTTAGCCTACACCAAAAGGAACTATTGCTATCACACCTTAGCAGCAGTGGTAACACAAAACCCCAGTATTCGTTACCTCGAAAAATGTAGCCTTGAGCTGCGAAGCCCGACGAATTACCACGCTCACAAACTCTTCCCTGATTGAGAACCAAACAGGAATGAAAAGAAAAACTAAAAACGAAAGATTTCCAAGAAAGAAGTAGTGAACAAACCCGTCACGAGAAGCAAAACGCGCTGCAAAAACCTTGGGCTTTGCACGATTGCCATACAAAGGAACTTCTCCTATAGGAAACTCCTGCCATTCTCGTAGCAGCATAGCAGCATGTTAGAACTAGAATTCTTTTTCCAGCAAACTCCAAACTTACATCGGGTTCCAGAGTATCTTCGAAACCTGGAGGAATTTTCACGCCAAATCCATCCCCTTGGTACTCGTCCCAAGAATTTGGATCATTCTTCTCTGTCAAACCAGTAGAATTTTCATTGTTTCCTCGTTTTTTTCCTTCTAGAATGCCAGAAGAAAGGCTAGCTACTCTACTTACTTGGGATGTTTAGCTCCTCTTGCTCCAACGCAGCTGCTGGCATTGGCATTTGCATCCAGAGACTCGGCAACAACACGAGCTGGACTCCAAATCCTCGGCGTGAAAGTCTCACGGATTGCGCGGCGTGATGAGGAGAATGCACAGACATCGGACACACACAGGGATCCCGCTTCGTGTCCCGGCAGAGAAATCCGCTGGGCGTGAGAGCGATGATAGTGCCCATTCTCGCATAAACCCTAAATTTGTTTATCCACTTCTTTAGGTAGCCGGATGTCGATGAGGCGCGGTGGCTCGGCCGTGCGGCCGGTCGGCACCGATGGATCGGATTTCTCCTATCGCATGACCGTGGACGACAGTAAGTAGCAGCAGCGAGCGCTGGATCTCTTTCTTGCTTCGATCTCATGGCGCAATCTCATCGATCGATCGATTTTTCACTGTAGAGTACCGGAGAGCTGCGCATGCTCGTATGCATTTGCGGAGATTTGTGGCCATCCAGGTGAAAAAGAAGCTCCATTGTTCTTTCTCGAGAGAGATTTCTCTGGTTTCTTCTAATGTATTTTTTCGTTGATCCAGACAGCGTTTGTGTTGTTCAAGGCTCTATGGTCGACTCTCATGACTCTCAATGGCGAGCCGCTTGAAATGACCACCGTGTGTGCGTGTATCTTTGGGGGAGCTTCTGTCCTCGTTGGAACGCTCGGTAAGAACTTCTCTTCGGACTTCTTTCTCTCTCTCTCTCTCTCTCTTTTCTTGTTTTGATCGTGGTTGCTTTGGTAGCTCTGAAAACTGGTGCTTCGCCCCATTTGCTCAAGCTCTACTTGCTCCTCACGGGGACTTCCATCTCGCTCTCGCTGCTCCCGATCATCTCTGGCCGTTTCTTCGCAGAGGTTTGGATTTCATTAGATTTGCCTAATACCAAGCTCGACGTGAAAAATCCTTCTTGTCTGCTAGCAGTGGTCGGACGAGTGGCAGAAGAGCAGCAAGGAAAACAGGAACAAAGTCATCCTCGTTAGCCTCGAAGCCGTCCAAGAAGCCATTGGTCTGTTTGTTTATTCTTTCGCCCCTGTCGTTCCTCCGTATCGACTGACTGAAAAAATCTTTCTTTCCTGTGTTTCAGGGATTTTGGTCCAGCTTCTGTCCGTCTCGAAAGCGCTCTCGTTATCCAACAGCATTGCTCGCAAGAAATAAGAAGTAAAGTTCCTTTCTTTCCTCAACCATATCCGGCTCCATGTCAGCTATTCTTAGAGCAGCGACGGCGATGGCTCCACACAGTTAGGGTTCTTCTCTTGCTGCTCGCCAGCGCCATGCCGCTCCGCCGCAACAGGTCCGACGAGAAAGACGTCCTCGACAACGTCCATGACAACATCCACATCGACCCGCTCGCGCAGGACTTCATCGACACGGTGGAGTTCCAGCGCCTGCGCGATGTGAAGCAGCTGGGCCTGTGCAACCTCGTCTACCCCGGCGCGACCCACTCGCGGCTCGAGCACTCGCTCGGCGTCTACAACTTCGCGCGCGCCACCGTCTTCAACCTGGACAGCTGCTGGCCCGAGCTGGAGCTGGAGCAGTCGGACCTCACGTCCGTGGGGCTGGCGGGTCTTCTCCACGACGTCGGCCACGGCCCCTTCAGCCACGTCTTCGAGAACGAGTTCCTGCCCAGGATCGGCGCCGGCCTGCTCAAGTGGCACCACGAGGCCATGTCCGGAAAGATGGTGGACTTCATCGTGGACAGGAACTACATCGACGTGGACGCCGGGGTGCTCAAGCGCGTCAAGGACATGATCCTGTGCAGCTCGGAGCGCGGCGCGCCGCAGGGCGACAAGGCCTTCCTCTACGACATCGTCGCCAACGGGCGCAACGGCATCGACGTGGACAAGTTCGACTATATCCTCCGCGACACCCGCGCCTGCGGCCTGGAGCCCGGGACGTTCAAGGTTTGCCGGCTCATGGACAGCATGCGGGTGATCGACAACGAGATTTGCTTCCGCTCCAACGTCGCCGCCACCATCTGCGAGCTGTTTGTGACGAGGGGGAACCTCTTCCGGGAGGTTTACACGCATCCCAAGGTGAAGGCCATGGAGCTGATGCTGGCGGACGCGCTGGTGATGGCGGACGGCTTCCTGGGCATCTCCGGGATGGTGGACGACCC
This sequence comes from Selaginella moellendorffii, assembly GCF_000143415.4. Taxonomy (NCBI): domain Eukaryota; kingdom Viridiplantae; phylum Streptophyta; class Lycopodiopsida; order Selaginellales; family Selaginellaceae; genus Selaginella; species Selaginella moellendorffii. Next base: position 2,636,425 of record NW_003314265.1, on the reverse strand, counting down.
GGCCAGCTTCTGGAAGCTGGACGACTCGTTACTCAAGGCGATCGAGACGTCGGACGAGCCGGAGCTGGAGGCGTCGAGGAAGCTGGTGTGGAGGATGCGGCGGCGGGGGCGAGAGCTGTACCAGTTTTGCGACAGCCTCAAGGTCCCGGCGGAGCACGCCGAGAGGTTTAGTGCTGTGACGGCCGAGGACATCCTCTGCTACGCCAAGGGTGGCGTTCTCCAGAGGGACGACATCGTGGTGAGCAACGTCAAGATTGACGATGCTTGCGGGAAGAGCGATCTCCTGGAGGGCGTGCACTTCTTCAAAGGCTATGGCAGCACGGAGAAGCTGGAGCTCAAGGCAGAGGAGGTGGGGAGGAGTTATGCTGGGCACGACGTGCCGCAGAGGATCGTCCGGGTGTACGTGAAGAAGTATGAGCATCTGGAGGCGGCGTGCGATGCGTTCCAGGCGTTCCAGCGCGAGAGGTATAACGTCCAGAGCCAGATGCTCAGGACGCCTGATAGCAAGAGGAAGAGGAAGACGAGGAGAGTAAGCTAAAACCGAAGTGGTACTCAAACATTTTTCTCATTCTTTTTTCCTATTACTTTGAAAGGTTGGACCAAACTAGAAAAATAAGATAAAATAATTTTTAAGCATATTCTATGGTTCAAATTTTTAATTATAGCATTATCCATAACCTATTTTAAATCTAAAATGTTTTCATATTGGCTAAATCACACCACATCAAGCATGTGTTGTCAATCCTATTGTTGAATGCAAGTGCCCAAGACATTAGTGGAATGATTGATTTACAGGTTCTTTGATGATATGTCCCCATTTTTCTGCAAAGCAGTTTGTTGAGTCTCAAGAGTGTGTAGAAAAAGCTGGAAAGTGGACTCCCTTTCCCATTCTAGTGAGGAACTTGCTAAACTAAAACCTTTCACCCAGCTATTCATTCATGTAAGATTGTCGCTACGTGATAGGGGCTGGATGCCTACTATGTTAGACACCTTTGTAGCAAAGGTGGCAAATGCGAAGCTTTTAGAAAGGAGTTTATCAATGTATGATACTTGCAAAAGAATCATTAAGAGACACAATGAGTTCATTAGAGATTCTTGAAAGCACACAGCAAAAAAATGTTTAACATTGTGCAAGGGCTAGAGAGGTCATTAAGTCGACAGGTTTATACCCACTTGAGCTCTATCAACTCAAAGTGTGTTTGGACCTATTTCACCGGCCAAAAGTTGTCACAGTAACTGTTGCAAAAGAAGAACAGTTAAAAAAATGAGAGTGACAAAATTTTGGAAAGCCCCTTTTTATCTCTAGAATCCTGCGAGATTATAGACAAGGCAAAGCTTGGATAGATCACCTTTCAGCCTGCTCCTATCATCATCCACAACTCCAAAAGGAATGGACCTGCGTTGCTCCCATACTCAGGATAGACACAAGAATGACTAGCGTGCCATGGCTCACTTCCTGCCACAGCCATGCCCATTGATCAAAGCATGCTATATATCTTCTTTTCCACTTCCACACATAAGTTCCAAGCTTTTGGGATCCATAGCTATCCTGGATGAACTTTTCTTTAAAGAAGAATGTTTGGCAGGTACTGGCAAGATCACAAGTTTTTGGTTTCCTCTTCTTCAGGTACTTGCATTTTGGATTAGCTCGATTATGGACCTAACTCTAAAGGATTCCCTGCCGTGCTATTTCCTCCCCTGCTCCAGTCTTATATCTGCTAGTGCCTCATGTGGCCTTCCATGCTTCATTTATTTTCAGTTATTCAGTATTTTTTATTAATTCAATTGATCAATAAAAAATAATATTATAAATATACTATTAGATTAATCTTATTGGTAGAATAAAATAGAATATATTAAGAAAAGTTTAGGAAAATTTATAAATTATAAAAACAAGATTAATCAAAGTGAATAACAACCATTAGATGGTAGAATATCTCAAAATATTTAAGAACATTTTAGATATAACTATAATTATAATTAAAAAAGCTCTAAATTTATTTATTAAAGAGAGTTGTTGGATTTACACTAGATGTGATGCAAATGTTCATCAATCTAGACTTCCTAGAAAATTAAATAAACTCATAAACACTTCAATTCCACTTTTTAAATACCCTTAATTGATTGAAAATAAATATTTTAATTTGGAATTTTATCTTTTTAATTGTTTACTATTTTCCATTTATTTGATCATTTGAATTTCAAAAGGTGATAAAAATAAAACATATTATTTTATTGAAAAATTTATTTTAATTTATATATTTATTTAGTTTTTAACTCAAAGGTAACTATATAGATGTTCTTTTAACAATGGCATTGTTGAGTGAAATTTATGATTTTAGCATAAATTATTTAAATAATATAAACTCTATAATATTATAAATACATAGATATATAATTTTCTTATTCCAACCTTGATTAAATTATTGGTTAAACTGCTATTTATATTTATAATTAAAAAATAACTATATTTTTTTATAAAAATGCTAGTTGAAAAAATAATTAGCCACACATAATCTATATCTTTTGTTACAAAACTTTGTTTACTGTATTTACTTAATTATAGTATTTTACTTAAGTTATTAAAAATATAAATGTGTAAAAATAAAAAAAAATTATCTCATATGAATTTTATCATTTAAATTTTATACTTTTATTTTTTTTTCTTATTAAAAATCCTCTTAAACATTATTTTATAAAACATAAACTATATGTGTAATATTTCAAACAAGTACAAGAGATTTATATTATTGAATAAAAATTATAAATAATTATATAAATTTTAAGGAAAAAAATTATTGAATATAATTTTCTTAACACAATTTATTTGTATAGAGAGAAACTTGTATATTTGTCAATTTCTAGATAAACATATTAAATTGAACATAATTTATACTTTTAACGTATGAGATATAGAAAAAAAATAGAAAATTTACTAGGTAATTAGTAAAACTACCTTATGTAAATTTTGACAAAATTAACTACTTATATCTGAAAAGAAATTATTATCCAAGAAAAAACAAAAACGAAAAACCAAAAAATTTCTAATTGATTAGAACCCATCTTATTTATTTGTTTTAATTGATAGAAAAAAACTCTCACAGTGCTGTAACTTAAAAGTCGACCCAGAAATGCCACAATAGTTTATTGAGGACCTTGATGACCTTGGGTAGGGAATATAATCCCAGCTTCCGTATCCACTTGATTCAGCAAGCTGGAGCAGCGTTGCATGACGGGCCCTCTGTTGGAGGGATCCTGCCGATTCAGACCAAGTGCAACCAGTATCTTGCGCTCTAGCTCCGTGTCTGAAAAGCTCTTTACAACCAAAAACAGCCGCAAACAGGCACGCTTGCTTACACTCTGCGTCCGGCTTCTCCGAGAACGTTGAATGCAGTGCGTTCCCAACGTTGTCCAGAATAGCAGACGTTGTCATCGACGATTCTACGCACACAATCGCCGCAATAGCATCTGCTCTGGTAACCTGTCGCCGGTACATAAGCTTCGCATGCGCTGCAACACCGTTATCGCATCCTTCATCATCCCTGATCAACTTGGTATTTACCTTGTGCGAGCCTTATCAGGCTTTCCAACATCCTTATGGTCGTCCTTGCTAGCAACAAAATCATAGCCTGAGCATGCTCCTTCTGAAGATGAAGGTAACAGCACCTGCATTCTGAGCGCCTGCTCTCCGCTGGAGCTGATAGTAACTGATGATGATCTTCTCGGCTTCGGCCGTAAGAACAGGACGAATGTGGTCCCTCACATAAAGAATGTACCTGCTAATGAATTTGTTTCAGCAGACCAACAGGAAATGTATTACCTCCTCAGCATTGCCAGTGTCCAAAAACCCGTGAGATTGCTGACACAGTTCACCGATTTTTGCTTCATATGCTGTGGACACGGATTACTCACGGCCTAGGCTAAAGAAAAACAATCTAAGGGCCACAAACCTCGGATAAAATGTGAGAAGAGACAATGGTGTCCCACTCTGGGTTTTTAGTATCAAGAAGCACCAAAACGATGTCAAAACGACTCAAGAGTGGCCCAGACAAGGTGGTGTTCACGGAAAGAGCTGAAAATGGATTGTCCATAAGCGTTAGTTTCATGGTCTAGAGAAAAACATACGCTGCAGAGGGTCATATTGGCCCTTAGGATTGGTTACACCGAAAACAGTCGTCCTTGTGTTAAGCGTTGTCACGAGCCCAGCCTATATGCAACTCATTAACACTTCTTCGATGGAAATAATCACTCTCTGACCTTTGCAACACTGAGTGTCTGTTGTTCCATAGCTTCATGAATTGTGGCTCTGTCTGCTTCTCGAATGCTGCTGATTGAAATTTCGGCACTCGTAAATACGCACGCCAAGATCAAACCTGTCAAATTCGTCAATGCAACATAGTCCACCGTCCGCTAAAACCAGTGCCCCAGCTTCGAGCATCCATTCTCCTGTTTGAGAAACGTGAGTATCACATTGCTCTTAGCAAGAAAAATCACCTCCATCTTTAACTGCTGTTACCGTAAGCCCTGCACTGGTGCTTCCTAGACCGGTTGTCACAACCGAGCGATGACTCAATCTAGCTGCATATTTTAGAAACTGAGACTTCCCAGTGCCTAAAATATTAGAAGACTGTAAGCAGAAAAAAGAAACTCATGAACTCAACGTACCCGGGTCTCCAACAAGAAGCAAGTGTGATTCTCCTCGTATACGAGTTCCAGAAGAATCTACACGCTGAACTCCACCAACCAACGTCAAGGCAACTGCCGAAGACGAACATTTACAAAGTTTTCTTCGTAAGTAAGAATGCACATAGATACCCGCTAGCTTTACGGTGAAGAGCCCATACACCTGAGGACATATGCTCTGTAGTATGGCATTTCTTCCTACAAAAACCAAAGTAATGAGGAAGTCGCTGGAAGATATTCAAACCTTTGAATGGCGCTCTCTCGAATTCCTTCCAGAATTGCTCAAATTGGTGGATAACATCTTCAGGTACGTCGACTGCCGCCTTCAAGTCATTTGCTTTCCTGCCAGCAATAAGCTCTAAGAAGGTTAGAGGTAGCAAAAGCAGCTTCGTACCGCACATAGTGGACCCTGAGCATTATTTCAATATCGCAACGGGCATCTTTACAGCTTCGCCGCCATCGGGAGAAAAGTTCCCCAGTTGCAACAACGTCATCTGCATGAAAAACTTAATATGATGGTATATGACTGTGTCCATACCTCCGGCCTGGACAGTGTCTACGAGATCATCCTGTAAAATAGCAACAATAGACCGTGGAACAGAGCCGACACCAAGCGTTTGCAGATTCTCTTGCATTTTGATCTCCTGATAGTCATGGGAAACTTTCGAGTCCTCTATGCAACGGAAGGTTGAACCAGTACATGGCTTTGTTCTCTGTGACTTACATGTAAGCGATTATGAATCGAAGGTCTGACCATTCACCTGAGAGGGGCACCTTCGTGGCAGCTCAACGCCGCTGCCAGTTTCCAGCTCCGGGAACAACTTAAAACTGAAAACAACAAGATCATAAGTCACGGCCCGCTAGAAGGTCGACAAAAACCTGTGCTTGCACTTTGTGCACTCGTACTCGCGCTCTCCCTCGAGAATCTTGACGCCACCTGAACGGATTATTGTTCCTTTCAGAGTTACAAGTTTTCCAAGATGCTTCACTCTGATGCGTCCAATGCTTGGATTTACTTCTGTGGAAAAACAAAGTTAGATTTCTCCAGTAGCAATCAGCTTTAGAGATCTTGCAGTACCTGGACGTTCCAAAGCGGAACCCTGTACCACCAAGCGTACATGAACGCGCTTCATCACTTTGTTGCCTTTGTCCAGTTTTTGCTGCAAAGTGGAAGCTGTTAGCCGTGTGATCGCTGAGTGTCTGTCACAGGCTTTACCAATACTGCTAATGCTGCTGCGTCGAATAGAGGCAAAACCTTTCCTGGTTGAAAGTAGAGCTCATGAGAAAGCTTGGGATGGGCTTCCAGAAGTTCCGCAAAGCTGAGTAACAAAGGGGAAAAAAATGAGAATGGGCTCAAACACGATGTCGCAAACCACTGAACTCGACATGGACTGAGTAGTGCTTGGATTCGTCCTCGAGGAGCAAGATCCTCTCCAGCTCCGACAAGTGATTCTCCTCTAGGAAGCTTTCAAACGCCTCCACATAATCGGCGTCGTGGATGACCGGCTCCTGCTCGCCCCCATTTCCCATCGAAATCGATCGATATTCTACCTTAGGGAGCGATAGAAGGTCAGCTCGCGCTCGCACCGATCGCCAAGGGCTCTCCCGCCAAGACGAACCAAAAATTGCGAACTTTAGGGTTCTTGAGTGGAGCGCGCTACCCTAGGCTAGACGGCAGGGAGAGATTCCACGGCCTGCTCGGTATGTTAATAATCTTCCAAGCGGCAAGACGACGATCAATCATCAATTCCGTCTGTGAATCCTCGCTCTGGAAGTCCAGCCGCCTCGATGGCAGATTTGCGATTCGATCGTCATCGAGCTCGGCCGCCGCTAGCAACATCGATGCCGCCACCGCTAGCAGCAGCGGCGGCGGTAAGCAGGGGTCCAAAGTCAGGAAGAAAGCGGAGATTTTCTCGAGCGATCTCGGAAAGAAGCCCAAGATCCATCTCAAGCCAAGCCTTTTGTCCAAGAAATCTGGCCAGGAGGCCCCAGCGGCAGTGGCAAGGAAGAAGAAATCTCCGGAATTCTCCACGGCCGTCCAGGTGGAGCTAGAGAGCGCGGCGGCGGCTTCCAGAGCTCTCCCAGTGGAGATCGAAGTAAAGCCATTCTCCTCCAAAGAAGAGCCATCGCCATACGACTCGGAGGATTTGCAGCAGCACCTCCGCCTGGAGCTCCCGGAGGCCGTGATCTCGGCGGAGGCCCTGTTCCTGGCCAGGAGCGTCGACCTCAAGTCCCTGGCGGCGCTGGAGCCGCCGTCGCTGGGCGTGGTGCTGCCGTGCCGCAACCACGTCGTGATCAAGCTCCACGACGCCGACTCCATGGCCCGCGAGGACTACTCGCCCATGCCCGGCTGCCTGAGCAACAACAAGGTGGCGGTGGTGTTCCAGTACGGCTCGGTGGTGCTCTTCAACTTCCACGACCTCTCGCCCGACACCAATCCCATCCTCGCCGCGGTGAAGCGCCACAGCCGCGAGTTCGTGGGCGATCCCCGGAAGGACAACTACCGGGTGGTGGTGATCCCGGGGCTGGACCGCTGGAGCCAGGGGGGCTCGGACAAGATCATGGTGAAGAAGCTGGACATGGACGGCGTCCGGATCATCTCGCTGGTGCTGGGGCAGAGCATCGCGCTGGATCACTACACGCGCAGCATCGACGAGATGCTCAACACATTCGGCGAGCTCAACCGGCATATGGAGCTCACGGGGACGTTCAACATGCAGCGCAAGGCGCTGTTCAAGCTGGTGGCGGCGGCCAACGCGGCGCTGGCGGACGCCATCCTCCGCCTGGGGCTGCTGGAGCGGTCGGACGCGGCGTGGCAGAGCGCGCGGTACGATCGCATCTGGGAGCACATGAGGGGCGACTTCGAGCTGGACGACCGCTTCGAGAGCCTCGAGTTTAAGATCGGGATCATCCAGCACAACGTCAAGTTCTTCCTGGACATCCTCCAGAACCGCAAGTCGGACACGCTCGAGTGGATCATCATCTTCCTCATCGCCGGGGAGATTTGTGTGGGCGTCTACGACATTTTGAACGGGGCAGGAGCGATCTAGAGCTTTTTTTTGGAAAGAAAAATAAAAACCCATCGGACGTTCGTTTCGTTCTGGAATATGCCCTCTCAGACTTTCAAGGCTAAGAGAGCTACCCACGATAGAATTGCCAGCTCAGGTCCCATAGTCTAGTGGTTACGACATTGGACTTTGAATCCAAGAGCCCGAGTTCGAATCTCGGTGGGACCTTAATTTCATAAGCTTTTTAAAAACTTAATTTCCATTAAGCAAAATGCCTTTTCTAATCCCTTTTTGCATTCATGCTTTTTGTTACCCCTTTAAAGTTTACACTCGGGGTTATCGATCACAGTTATGTTCGACTCCAAGTCCACAAAGGCATTCCAGAATTGGCGATTACATCTGGTCCGGAATCTCCATTGTTGCCGCAGGACGCATTCGTCCGAGCACAGCACCGCTTCTGAACTGATTTCATTGACAAGAGGGTATATATTCTCGAGAAATCTACTCGATCTTCACTGGACTGCTAATAATGGATAGTAAATTTTATTATTTTTATATTTGATTTTTACTTTTTTACTAATGTTGGATAAGAATTTAAATTTTCTTAATTTGAAGCCCACAAGTAGCAGTGTCAAGAAGTTCAAAACGTTTCTCATGCCTAACTTAAAGTAGCTTTACATTGATCAGTGTGGATTCCCATCATCGAGTTTGATGCTTGCCCAAGCACTTCATTCTCCATGGCAGGAAGATGAGGGCAAGCAGGACATTTACAGTTTACTTCGAATGCCAGAGCAGATTTGATCGTGATAAGAGATATGCCCTTGCAGGGATCCTGAGAATGCGAGGATTCCATGTCAGCGCAAGAATATTCATATCATGATTCAGATAGATAGTTTTTACCAGGTAGAGACTAAAATTTTGACACACATATAGTTACCAGATTGACATATAGCTCATCAAATGAAGGCTATAGGGTTCTTGCGCAGTCGAATCCTAATGCAATCAATCGCCTGTTTCCTAACATAAAGAGTGTATTAGTGGACAGCCAAGCCATGGAGGCGAGACATATGATGGTCTCACACCATGGAACCGGAGGCTACTCACTAGCTACCAAACGGGATGCCACAGATAGTAGAGCTGAGCCTTTGGCTGAAACCACAAATCCCACGCAAGATGAGACTCTGCCCAACTTGCTTCGAGCCAGTGGACGTCGAACATATGATCAACGATTGCTTCATGTACGCCAATCTTTGCCATGCTCCGGTTCCGTGGGGCGCTGATCTCCATGTCATCCTCACACACAAATGGTGGCAATTTTCTGATGAGATGGAGCTCAGCCACCAGAAGGTGATAGAAGAACTAATGCTCGCCAACACAACCCACCGGCTGCTACCCCACATAAGGGAGGGACCAAGAGTGATAAGGAAATCAATTTTCACACATTGTGGTCTTGTTGCAATGTTACTAATAATCATAATATAAGCATTTCAAACAACATTTGAAGCAAGTCCACTCCATTAAGATTGTATATATTTGTATTAATCATTCTTCATGATCAATAGTATGGAGCAAACATCTCTTCAGCTTTCTGAACAAACTTGTTCTTGGAAGTGATGGATTTGTGCTTAGCAATGTTATGGCTGAAACTAGCTGTCAGTTTGCAATCACCACATTGGGTAGAATCAAACATGCATTCAGCACCACAAACTGCAATCTTCTTAGTTTTGGGTGTGAGTTGATTTATAATACTGTCCCTTGGTTTAAATTTTCGCATATTGAATTCTACAAGCCAGTCAATGAAAATCAATGTAACGTCAGGGGTCAAGTCAACAAGTAATACCTCCAGAAATGCCATTCGTGTTACTTTCATGTATTGCATATCGACGACAATCAGACCATGCAAAAAGTTTAATACGGTAGACCTGAAACAAGAAGTTCAATAAAAAGAAAAATCCCTTGGAAGCTATTTTACTAACCTTGAAGTAGGGGTGCTCTATATCAGGATACCTAAGCACTCCTATCTCAAGCATGGTTTTCTCATGGTATTCATGCTGGTAGAATAAATTTATAATGTTCTCAATGTTTGTACCCGTATGAGCAACAATTCTACCCATAATGTTGATGTCAATGCGTGTGGAGTTGAGGATATCAGCATCTGCGATCAGTCCTGTGAACCAACTCTTGACCTGTAGACACGAAGATATAAATACTTATGAAACTCGAACATAGAACATTTACCTCGTTCATCACAGTTTGCCTAGGTGATCCATCAGTGTTGAGCCAGTAAGTGTCATCCTTTGTATATTTAGTAGCTCTTGTAGTAGGATCATCAAACGGCTCAAGCACAGGGTTTTGCAGGAAGAGTGATTGAACTTTATCCCATGTACGTTCATCATGTGATAGCTTGCCAAGTTGCACATGAACTCCTGCTATCATGACCTTTAGATGGTCATCCATGAATTTGACTTCATCCGTGCTGAGTGTCCCATATGCAGGAGCCAATCCGATGTTAAGATAATCCTGGACATTCGAGTCGACAATGTTGACCTGGCATATATGACCATTAGTCAAATGCTAACTAAAACTGAATGCATCACCTTGCTGAAGTCAAAATGCTGGATGATATCGCCAATTGGGCTTAACCCACCAAAGATACTAGCAATTGTAGGGATCAGCTGAAGTTGGGCATTTGCGCTCAAGATAAAGCTTATAACTGCAAGAAGAACTGGGATGAGCTTACCCATGATCTTTTGCCAAATTATATCCAGCAACCTAAGTATTTATAAGACAAGCATACCTTAGTGGTAGTACTATTAGTAGTGACTCAAATTGTTCAAATTCTCCAACAACCTGAATGGACAAAATAATTATTCCCAACATAGAGCTACAGTAATGGTATAACTTTAATGGACAAAATAGTTATTCCCAACATAGAGCCACACTAATAGTGGTTCTTGTGAAAATGAAGAAAGTCAAGGAAGATTACCAAGAAAATATTCTAAATTCATAGAGCAAAATTACTCCGTTTTGGTGTGTCCCTCCGGGCTGACAGTCACCTGAAGCGCTAAGAAATGCATCACCCCTTTCTCGTCAACCCACGCGATAACCCCGTCAGATCAGTTGTTTTATTTATTTACTGGCTTCATTAAGAAATCTAAACAACTGCAGTTTGGGAGAAGGCACCAGCTGCAACCACCGCATAACACAATAACATGTTGTCATATATGAAGTCACTAATCATAAAGTTTCTTAAATTGTCCATTAAAAATTAAGTTGAACAAAAACAATCAAACAATATTTCCAGAATTTATAGTAAAATTTATTTCATTTGTTAAGAGTTTATGCATATTATACAGAGTTTTCAAATTGTGAACATGGATTTGGCTTCATTAGCAGCCTTTGCCTGAATTTCCTTCTTCATCCCAGATATGACGCTTGTTCTCGGTTTAAACTCACGGTAGTAAAACTCTGCGCAACATAAACAACTCAATAGAGCCAAAGAGAATGAATAAACTACATGGTTACCTCCAGTAATGCCATTAGTTGCCTTCTCCACGCCTAAGACGAGCGTGCTATCAGCCCAAACAGTCAGCTGTAGATGGTACAACTATATCACAAAATGAAAGAAAAAGCGTTAATGATAATGTTGTGTCAAGTTTCCTGCTAACCTTAAAGAGCTTATCTATGGAGTCTGGATATCTCAGCACTCCAATATCAACCATGGTCTTTTCATGATACTGGTGCTTGTAGATTGTTAAGAACTTCGGAACTTCAGAGCCTGCATATGCCACAATCTGAGGGAGAGCATCAGATTGAATCCTGGTGGAGGCAAGGACGTCATTGTCCTGGATAAGTTTCTCAAAGAACCATGTCTTCAGCTGTTCAAAGGGAAGAACAATTATATATTACAATTCATATGAGACAAGGATTGAACTGTTCTTTACCTCCTGGAAAACTTCAGGTCGCAGAGATTTATCAAACTGTAAGTAGTTTGTGTCGTCTCTTATATACTTGTCAGACCTTCTGATTCCTGCATCTACTGCCTCAAGGAACGGATTCTGCGACATGACCGACTCTACTTTGCTCCATGTACGTGCTGTGCCATCCAACTTCGAAATCACCCTGTTTGTTCCAGCAATAGCGATTAACAGATTAGTGTCCAGACTCTTGATGGTTTCTGCATTCAGATCGCCAAAAGCTGGAGCTAAGCCAACGGATAGGGAGTCTTGACCAGAAGAATCAGTCTGCAAAGGTTAAATTCAGTAAAAGACTTGGATCTAAACGACAACCTGGGCGAAATTAAACTTCGACACAATATCTCCAATTTGATCAAAGGAACCGAAGATACTTTTGATGGTCGGAGCAGTCGCTTGAGCATTCACACAAAGGATAGCAGTAAGCAAAATAAAAAACGAGGACATTGCAACTGCCTTCATCTTGCAAACCGCACTCATTCTCAACAAACTTGCATCAGTTAAATACACATGTCCAATTTGCTAAGGGATATCGTTCAAATCCCCCTGGTGGTACCGCCACTTGCGAGCATATTAACACTTTCTAAGTGCGGAATTTTAAACGATAACCAAATCATTCACCCAACAGCAACACAAGGAATGGAAACATCACATCAAAGTTTGAGAATCTGAAGAACAATAACAATCACCAGAAGAAAGAAAATACTTTCACAATGCACTCGGTTTCAGCATTTTTACAAAGTCGCAGGAAATGCTGGTTCAGCTGGACCTTTTTCTTTCCTTGAAGTGAGTGCTCTGTAACTTTGGATACACCCCCGAACGAATATAAAACATAACACCCGAGGACTGAACTATCCTTTCATCGGAATCAACACGCTAAATGGCAGCAAAACAGTGGCAAGCACCGTGACCAAGTGACCAACGAGTGAGTGCCTGTAAAATTTGCAGCTTACCCGGTGCAAAACTCGCAATGTACAAGGTCTGCTGGAGCATATTCTGTAAGGAAGTGGACATATTTGGCCAGTAGGGAGTGGCGTCCTCAGCCAAAGCTGTTGATTCAGGACTTGTATACTCTGGACTATTGATCTTATACTGTTTCGGTTGTGTGGTTTTGTGTCATGGTTTCTGGTGGATCTTATTTTCTTATGAGTTCGCCCTCGATCAATATCTAGTGAAAAAAAAGAGCGCGTGATCCGTTCACTCTTATTTTTCTATGAATTCGCCCTCGATTAATATCTAGCGAAAAAAAAAAGAGCGCGTGATCCCTTCACTGGCGAGAGCTGGAGCTGTAGCGATGCTCGGTTACCCGCCTGACGCGATGTGCCCCGCATTATCAGCCACGTCATCACCCCCCTCCGAGGATAACACCATGCTGACTCCCACCTTGAAGCGGGCGCGCTCATATCAACAAGTCTCTCGCAAGGCTTTATATATCACGATAAAGCAATGAAGCTTGGGCATGTGGGATAGGGCACTCTAGTTAGGGCCGCAGTATATTCTTTGTTCGAGTATAACATAAAGAAAAAGGAGTGCTTGTCAGGAATGGGATTCGAACCCATGCCCTTGCGGACTAGTACCTGAAACTAGCGCCTTAGACCAACTCGGCCATCCTGACCACGTTGTGAAAACAAGAAAAGCCCTCTACTCATACTGATAACTCTCAAATCGCAAAGCAGGGTTCTTTTTAGGGCTTATACACCCTCCAGTGAGAGAGAGATCCACCAATTCGATAGATCGATTCCGTGGCGTGGTGCGCAGGCGAAACAAGGTATGTTGTCTGGCAGGCAGTCGCTGCTGCGATCAGCGGCGCCGCTGTGGCGCTGCGCCACCAGCAGCGGCGGCATCCGGCGGCGATGCTACGCCGAGGAGGCGAAAAAAGACACGCCCACCAACAAGGCAGTGGAGGCATTCAAAGAAATGTGGTCTAAGGTGGCTCCCAACCTCGACTTCCCCAAGACGCCCCACGAATCTATGGCGTCGCGGCCCCCTGTGCCCCCAGCCATCCCCGAAAAGCTCACCGTGAACTTCGTCTTGCCTTCCGAGGTAGCCATGAACGCCGAGAAGGTACAAAAAGAATTTTTTCCTCTCTTTTTGTGCTGCTTCCTTCGCATGCGAGTATCTTGCTTGAGCTCCATTCCATGGCTTCTTCCAGATTTTAAGCTTTTCTCCTTACTTTTGCTTTCGTTTGTAGTTGTAAGCTCGTCCAGTTCCTGGATGCTTTGCTTGGATGCTTTCGCTAGCTTTCTCTTTCGAGCTCGGTGCTAACTTTTCTTGGTGTAGTGAGAGCTTTTATCCAAGTTTTCAAATCTTTGACTTGGTTTTCTCAGGTGGATATGGTGATCCTGCCAGCGACGAGCGGTCTCATGGGTGTGCTGCCCGGTCACGTCCCCACCATAGCCGAGCTCAAGCCGGGCGTTCTGTCCGTCCACGATGGCGGCCAGGTAAAGACGCAGTACTTCCTCAGCAGCGGCTTTGCCTTTGTCCACGCGAACTCGGTCACCGATATCGTCGTCGTCGAGGCTGCGCCGCTCGACCGGTTTGATCCCGACGAAGTAAGGAAGAACCTCGCGGATTACAACCAAAAGCTGAGCTCCGCCACCACGGACCTTGACAAGGCTCAGGCACAGATTGGAGTGGACGTTTTCGGATCGCTGGCTTTCGCGCTGGGCGTCACGGCTTGAGGAGAGCTCTTGGTTACCGCTGGTGCCGGGTTTTGGTGGTGGATGATGATGATCAACGAACGAGAGATCGTGGTGACAAACTTGATGGTTGAGGACATTTCCTTCGCTTCTTCTATTTTCTTGAGCTTGAATAAGAAAGCTCGCAGGACCTTTTTGTTGCTGGCTTGTGTAACAGAACACAACAAAACGATTTCCTCCCTTGAGTGAGACACTGTTTGATGATAAAGTTGAGGTCACTGAATCTCTTACCTTTTGCTCACTGTTTCTCCTCAGCCTCCTCCTCGAACACCTCGGGCTCTTCTTCCTCTTCCTCTTTCGTTTGTTTCTGCTCCTCGTCCTCGGGTGGTAAAACCAGCTGCCTCAAATTGTATTTCGCGAGCTCTTTGTATCCACTCAGGACTCCAATGCCGCAAGTCGTCTGGCAAAAGCAGTTTCTTATCAACCTTAGCCGCTGCAAAGAACCGGTTGAATTACCTTCGCGACTTGGACGATGATCGTCTTTTGCGGCGCTTTGAGGTCCACCGAGTGAGGCTTTGGGACGAGCTGAGCCACGGCGTCGATCAAAGTCATCCTGTCAAGCCCTGTGTTTGCCCGGGCTTCGTAAACCACTGCAAACTAGAACGGCTCCAAAGCTCAGATGCAAGCCAAAAGAAAAAGCCACTTTTACCTTGGTCCCTTCGGCAGCTTCTGCTGGGAAGTGCTTGAGAATCAGCGGCTGGGCAGCGATCTTCACTTCCTCGGCGGATGCGTAGCATGTCACTTCCATCGGTAGCAGCTTCATGCAAAACCTGTCGACGAGCAGCATTAAAATGAAGCTAGCATAGCGCAGGAGAGGAGGAACCTTGTCCTGGATTTCTTAGTGCTGGCTACCATGCGAACGATTGACTCGGCAAGTTCCACGGGGCCGATCGACGCTTTCACCATCTCGATGAAAACCACGCCATTACACCCCGTCTCAGAACTTACAAACCGCGCCTGTATCTTCCAGTCATCCTCGGAGGAAAGAAGAACAAAAAAAAAAGGATCGCTTACATTCTTCTTGTCTCGGAGCTCGACGATCTCCTCCTTCAAAAGCTCGTCAAAGTTCTTCTCAGACGCATCGCTAGACTTCGCGGCAGCTTGCTCGCCCTCGGCATTTTCGTCTTCCGCGACGCTGATGACACCACCAAGATCCTCGAAATACTGCGATCGATCGATCAAGGAGAGAATTTCGTCCCAAAACCATGGCCTACCCGCTCAAGCAGATTGATGCATTCCCGGGAACACTGGCGCTCCCTCCCTCCATCGCAGGTGATGAGGAAGCCCTGGCGCCCAATGGGGATAGAAGCGCCGCCGCGCTTGCGCTTGGATCCCTAAAATCACGCGAAATTTCCATCGGGGAAGGAGAAATCTATCCACGCAAACTCACGTATGCCATGTACTTCGAACGGCGCCTCTTGTCCTCCGCCATAGCTCGTTCTAGGGCGTTTATTCAGCCCTAGTCATAGTTTTTAAACAGTCAGTTCTAGTCAACGGTCAGCTCTAAGCACTTTTTTAAAGGGTCAGCTCTAGTCTAGACCCGTATTTTCTACGGTCAGCCACGACAAATGCCATGGCGAAACACCCTTTTAAAAAACCCTGTCGGGTCAGCCCTAGTCCTAGACAACGGTCAGCTTTCTAATATTTTTCTACGGTCAACTGGCAATGAAATGCAAAAAGTTTGTTCTTAAGAGACGGCCACTTTGCTATCCATGGAAGCCAAGTCGGCGGCGATTCGATCGAGCTGGCCCTTGACAGTGAGATCGATGACGAGCGATGCGCCGGGGCCATACTTGACCTTGAACCCCGCGATCACGGATGGATCCACCTCGTTCTTGATCTTGACGTTCTTGGCCTTGGAGAGGCTCCGGATCTTCTTGGCGATCTCCGCGAGTTGCGAGTTGTCGATCTTCACCGCGGACGTGACCACCGCGATCTCGGTGTCGGTCAGCCTGTAGTAGCTCGTCTCGAACGCCTGGAAGATCTTTTTGGCGATGCCCACCCGGCGCTTGTCCACCAGCACGAACAGGAGATTGGTGGTGTAGGCGTGGAGCTTCTCCTCCTTGGCGATGGCCTTGATCACCGATTTCTTGCGCTCCACGTCCGCCACCGGGTTGGCCAGGAACTTGGCCACCTTGGGGTTGTCAAAGTACTTGCCCAGCTTCTCGGTGTCGCCATAGATGGTGTCGAGCACATTCTTGGACTGGGCTAGGTTCGCCAGCGCCGACGCGTAGGATTCCTCCACGCCCATCACCACCACCGCGCGGCTGCCGGCTCGATTGCTGCTGGATCTTAGCTCCGGGGCCCTGGCGGCCAGCGCGTTCCAGGAGATCCGCGAGGTGCTAGACAGCGCCACTGCTCGGACGCGAGAGGAATTGGCGATGCCCGCGCGGTGCGCCGCCGCTGTGGCCACTGCTGAGGATGACGATAGCTCCATTGCTGATCGAGATCGATCGAGGTATCGATCCAGGAGAGAATCTCTATTCAATCGATCTATCTATCTATCCACTGGTACCTCCTCTTCTTCTTCCTTGGCCCCCGTTTGCTCGGGATTGGAGTTTCTCGTTCGATTGGATGTGGCATGGACGAACCAGATGACACTGTTGTCCGGCCACTCGATTCCTGCCACGTGTCGCTCTCTATCCTGCCCAGCCCAAGAACCCCAGACGTCGTCCTCTGTCCTCGGCTCGCTACCTCGTCACCGCATTCTTGTCTCGCGCGCTTGAGCCCTAATGCGAGATAAACCGTGGATGTGCCGTCCACGTGTTCACAGATTAGATATTTCTCAAAAGCGAGGCATCTTGTGCATATTCGCTCTACGGAACGTGTCTAGCGTACGCACTTTGGCGGGGAGATCTTTGTTTAGGTTGCTACCTAGGGCCGAGAGAGCGGAGGCGCGCTACCGACGAGCAATCGATCGACCGGAAAGATCGAATCGATCGATTGCGTGCTGCGCTAGTTCTGGATTGCGTGCTCGAGTGGAGAATGTTGCGTCTATGAGGTTCTTGTTTAGCGCCAGCGATGATTTCTTCGAGTGAACGGTAGCGTTAGGTGAAAGACTCGTGCTCTAGATCTTCCATGCTCGGGGCTGTCGATATTTCGGCGATGACACCGCGAATCGGGGCGAATTGCTGCCCCTCCCAAGCGTCCGCGATAGAATGTAAGGACTTCTCCCAAGCGGCAACATTTTCTAGATTAGTCCATTGCAAGCTCAAGAGCAGGCGATGGATTCGAAGGCGAGTGTCTTGTTCTCTAAAGAGAGGAGAAGACAGCCACGAGAGTAGCTCGGAGACGACGACGAAATCCTCGCAGAGATCTGGGTTTTGGAACGAGACGGAGATTGGGAAACTGGTTGGGCCATTGATTCATGTTCTCAATGGTTCTGCCAAGCCCGAGGCCGAAAGTTCGTTGCCGCCAACCCCGAGGCAGGTCGATGATTTTCCTGGGAAGATCGTCCAGGTGCTGAGTGGAACGTCATCGCCATGGTCGCCATCTCAAGTATCTCAGTTCAAGAAAACACTGCGGTGGGCCGAAAATGAGTCTCTCAAGGTGAGTTGTTCTACTTGGAAGGTTTCCCCGTTCTTAGATCTTCTATTGGATCTTGCAGTTCGCTCGTAAAATCGGGAAAGGGATGTTCGTGGTGGCAGCGACAGGAGCCATTCTAGCTACTGGATTACAGCTTTCAGGTGTGTCATTCTTGCTATCATTCTTGAGTTTTAGCTTTGTTTTTGAAGATGGTGATCCAAGACTCGAAAGCTGGCTATGGTTCAGCTGGCTCGCTGGCCTAGTTATTGGAAGTATGATAGGCTCAAAACACGTACTAGAGAGCAACGCGAAGCCGGGGCCTCTTAACATTGTGATCACTGGAAGGTTTCTTCGTTGAGTGTTTTTTTCTGAAGATTTTTTGTAACTCTGGAAAACGTGCAGTACCCGTGGTCTCGGAAAAGCACTGGCTCGAGAATTTCTAAGAGCTGGAGACAACGTCATCGTTGCTTCCCGCAGGTTGGTGTTTGAGTTTGTTAAGGATGAACTTACTAGTTTATCTTCGACAGTCATTCGTCCGTTGCCTCCACGGTGGAAGAGCTGACCCAAGAGCTTGAAGAGTCGAGCAGGAACACTTCGACAGCTTTAAGTTGGCCCGAAGAGAATCACACAAAAATGTCCGGGAAAGTTGTGGGAACAACCTGCAACGTGTCGAACAGCGACGAAGTGAAAGCTTTAGCTGAAGTCGCAATGGAAAAGTTTGGAAGCATTGATATCTGGGTGAAGTATCTCGAGACATTTTATTACAAAGCATTCGACTGACCAAGCTTTTGTTCGAGCAGATTAACAACGCCGGTGTCAACAAGGGGTTTAAACCACTGACAGATTTTGACGACGAAGAGATCGAACAGGTTCGCTCGTAATTTACGTCTGGTTTGAAGCAGCTGACAGATGACGTTCCAGATTGTTTCAACAAATCTCGTTGGATCAATGATTTGCACTCGTGAAGCAATCCGCGTGATGAAAAAGCAACCAAAGAAGGGTCATATATTCAACATGGATGGCGCTGGCTCGAATGGTGCAGGCACTCCATTAACAGCAGTGTAAGTAGTGATCTGTCTCAATGGAGGTTTTCATATGTTTCATACAATATTGTAGATACGGAGCGAGCAAAAGTGGGCTTCGACAGCTTCACGAGTCCCTGCGAAAGGAATGCAGGGGCTCTCGCGTTGGGATTCACACCGCATCTCCTGGCATGGTTCTTACAGACCTCCTACTAAGGTACTCTAAATTCTCTCTTAAAAGGTTCAAATTCCAAATCGTTGTTTCAGTGGAGCATCTCTTCACAACAAGAAGATGTTCAACATCATCTGCGAGCAGCCGGAAACCGTTGCTCGCGACCTCGTCCCCAAGATGCGGCGCGTGAAAGGAACAGGAAAGGCCATCGAGTACCTCACTCCACCGAGAATCATTCTCGCCATCATCACGGCGTGGTTGCATCGCGGTCGCTGGTTCGATGAAGAGGTCCGTATAAAGACTCAAAGTTACACTCTCTCGTCGCGAGCCTGACTAGAGTTTTTTCTTTGCCATCCAGGGAAGAGCAGTGTATGCGGCCGAAGCCGATCGCTTGAGAGTGTGGGCGGAGGAACGGCAGCGCTCCAATTTCGCTTCGGCTATGGAGACCGTTCCTAGCGGCACTTGGGTCTCACTCTTCTCTTCCTCAGTCATCTGTGCATACATTATTCTCGCCAACGCCGACAGCAATCTCCCTGGGACGTAAAGAGCTCGTTCGTGTAAGCTTCTTTTATAGAAATAGAATAGCTATGATAGGTTCATTGGTTTATCTCGAGAAGGATTTGCAAACTTTGCAGTGGCAGCTCCCACCAAGGACTGCTGGCAAGTCTTCACTGTCGATCGCCTCCAGTAAGCTCTCGCTGCCATCGCCCCTGTGGATGCTGATCTTCTTCCTCGTCTTTTCGTCCATGAAGGGCCCCAGGAGCTGCCAGACGATCTTGAAAGACACTGGAGCATTCACGATGATCACTTGTCCCAGGTACTCCGGGTAGTACTGGGAGAAGACGTGAGCAAAATGGGAGAGGATCTTTCTCACTCGAGAATTGGTGAAGGTGGAGATCCCCTGCCAAGACCATGGATCGATCGAATAATTGGAAGGAAGAAAAGAAGTTCTTGAGCAGTGTGACTTACAACGTTTTTGAGATCGATCACGATTGTCACACGGCCGACGTGATGGCCGGCGTCCCTGGAGCAAGCCGGGAGCTTGTTCTGGTGGAGATCCTCGAGAACCCATAGCCCACGCCGGATCAGGCGCTCCTCGCTCGTCACCTCGAACAAAGCTTCCACATTCAATCTTAGAAAACCAAACCAAACAATTAGATTCCCATGCCCAGGGGAAAAGAAGCTGGATCCATCCATGGATCCAAACGCTGGACGACCGCATACCTCGAGAAGAGCTGGATGTTGACAGGGCGGCCTCGCTTGTCAGTCTTGTGCCATGCTTGAGGCCACGCCTCAATCACGCGCTCCAGCTCCGGGTACGAGAAATCCTGAGAAATTCCTCCAGCGATCTCGCAAAACCTATCAAAAATTTTCTTACCTCCAGCACCGAATCCACCGATTGCTCCTTGTGCCACCGGACGAATTCCTCGTACATGGCTGCCGCCTTGGGCACGTCGAGCATCCTTGCACGGAGAAATCGCAGCAGGAGCTCGTCATTGTCGCGGCCGGGGGGGCAATGCAATCCCTTCCTTTCGACACAGATCCGGAATTCTCCCAATGATGCCGCCTCCGGTCCTGAGACAGCGCTGTCGTCAAACATTGGATCCAAGGAGAATCTCCTGCAAGCATATTATTCTCATCAGGTAGGTTTGTAACATTACATTGATTGGGCCTTTTAAGAACTAACCTCTGGAACTCTTCCCTCCTCTTTCCTCTTGCGGCGAGAGGAGATTTCACCATCCTCTTGCTCTAGATCCCGTTTTAATATGTTCTTCGCTCCACCATCATTGTTGGAACACTCTCCTGCGGAAGGGACCATTTGATCGATACCACCGCCTTTGATTCTCGCCATCGGCATTCTAGTGTTTCCATCCATAGATTTCCTGCTGGTGCTTGCAGCTCCATAATCTTCTTCTTCCTCCTCTTGGCTACAAAGATTTAAATCAAGGCAAGCACCACCCTTACCTGAAACCGGTGCTGTAGCACTCTTTTTCCACATCTCATCAAGCGCTTGTTGTTGCCTGTAATACGCAGCCGCTACTTCTACTATTGGCCTTGGATAGTTTGATCCCAGCTCGACACCAGCTGCTCTCAAAATAGTTGAGGGAGCATCCCATGGGTGGTGAATCCAATCTATAGGAACTCTTGATAATTCGGGTAGCCATTTCCGAACGTACTCTCCCTTGGGATCCAACTTGTATCCTTCTTCCTGATTTGGATCAAATATAAAACCTGAGATGTTTATAAGAGAAAAACTATACTTACCTGCGGATTTTCCCATCGATCAAGCTCATGGCCGTCTGGCAAGCCTCCGGAAATGTACTGCCAGCCAAGAACATCATTTTCCACATCCGCATCAAGCAATGTCTCCCAGAAGTACTTCATTCCCCAAGTCCATGGAACCTGGAGAAATTTAACCAGAAAGCTCGAGACCACAACTCGGATTTTGCAATGCAGCCAGCCAGTAGCCCACAGTTGCCTCATCCCTGCATCTACCAAAGGATATCCGGTTCGCCCCTGCCTCCAGCTCTTGAAATATCCCTCGTCGGCCCTCCATGGAAAGTGTTTGAGGTTTGCCAAGAGAGATCTCTTGTGAGTAAACGGGAAATTGAAGCTCAAGTACCTTGAGTATTCTCGTAACCCAAGAGCTCGAAGAAACATGTTCATGCTTTCAAAGTCCACGGCTTCTTTGGATCGAAACTGCTGCATCCGAATAGAATAGAAAATCTTGCGAATGCTGATCTCGCCAAAGTGAAGATGCGGCGACAACTGTGAAGTTGTGACACTGTCAATCTGCTTGCGACGGATAGAATATTGCAAAATCGGCCCTGAGAGAAAATCTGTGAAAGCTTTGTCTCCTGCACACCAGCCAGGAGTCCAGCTTCTGGCCAGCAGCGCGTTGCTGCTCTTTTCAGCCTCATTTTCTAGGCCGAGTTGATCGATAGAGCAGCTCTGACAAAGATATCCTGCAAAATCCAGGTAAAAACTACCAGTTCCAGCAAAACAAAATATCGAATCTTGGAATATTAATGGTTACCCGGAAGCGATAGCAGTTGTCTGGGAGGCAAGAGGGGGGCTTCAGGGTCCCGCATGCTCAAACTCTTGCTCCAAAAAGCTTGAAATGTTGTGAAGGCTTGCCCCTGATCATCATAAATCTCCCAGGGCTCATAAAGCAAATCTCCCCGAAAGGTTGTGACAGAGATTCCATGGTCTGCCAGGCCTTGCTTCACTCTGTGATCGCGGATCAAGGACACAGGATCTGAAACATCGTGTAGCCAATAGGTGGAATGAATGAAAGAAAAAAGCAAAGCAAAGCAAAGCAAAGAAAAGATGATCACGTACCGTACAAGTGATTGTAAAAGACTTGCGAGGCACCAGTGTCATGGGCGATTTGCAGCAGTGCGTCGAGCGTCCCAGCGACGCGCTTCACAAGTAGCGGGGCTCCTAAGCGCTCCAGCGAAGAACTCAGCTGGATCAAGCTTTGCTTGAGCCACCAACGCGACATTCTCCCGGGCTGGAACTGGCCCTCCTCCTCCGGGCACCAGATAAACACCGGCACAACGATGGATCCCTTCCTCGCCGCTGCTGCTACAAGCGCTGGATTGTCGTCCAGCCTCAGATCCCTGCGAAACCACACCAAAATCGTGCATGCGCCCGGCGGTGATGCTCCGGATTCTCCTTCCACGCCCGCGGATGCTCCGCCCTCCATGGATTCGTGATCTAGCAGCTGGCTAGCCCTCCAGATCGTGGATCATAGATCGAGAGGAGGAGAAGTGCGACAGATCTAACCGAATCGATGCCTTTCCAGTCGCTAGCAGGGATGGGAATAGAGAGAATCCCAAATTCCAGAGCAAATCCCTGTGACAGTAGCAGGGTGCCCATGACCGTTCTAGTCGGATCATGTTCGACGCATCGTCGCATCGCAGCCGTGGATCTAGTCCTCACGGAATGTCCCGGGCATATTCTGTCACTAGGTGGTCCATTTTCACGCTATGGAGGAGTGGAAGCATCGCCTCCTTCCCAAGGAGGAGAATGCGGACATGGAGGAGCGCGAGAATGACATGGCTCAGCTGCGCCAATCCATCGATCGCGTCTCGATGCTGCTCAAGGCGCGCAAGGCCGGGCAGAATTGGCGCTCCAAATCATCCACCCTAGGATCGTCACGCCCCAGCGGCGATGACCACGAGTCCCAGCGCCATTCTTCCTCGAATTCCTTCTCCTCCTGGCGCCATAATCTGCGCGACGCGCTCGAATCCACGCCGGCGCACGTCACGATCGTGGCGCTGCTGCTCATCGATCTCCTGGCCACGGCCGTGGATCTGCTGCTCACGATCCACAACACCTCCGCCGACCTCCGCGAGTGCTCCGCCTCGGTCCGGGCGTGCCAGTGCGATCCCACCGGATTCAGCAGCGGCCGCGAGCCGTGGGAGTTCTTGCACTGGATCAGCGTGGGCATCCTGGGCGTCTTGATGCTCAACGTGATAGGGTTGATGGTCGCGTTTGGGGCATCGTTCTTCAAGCACGCCGGCTACGTGCTGGATCTGTTCGTGGTCACCAGCGCGCTGGTGCTGGAGGTGTTCTTCGAGGCGGACACGGCAGGGCTGCTCATCATCCTCAACCTGTGGCGGATCGTGCGCGTGGCGCACGGGATCTTCGAGGTGACCGACGAGGCGTGGGAGAATGAGATCGAGGACATGAAGGAGCGGATCGAGGGCGCGGAGGAGCGATTCAATCGGGAATGCGGCGCCAGGGATCGCCGGATCCAGCAGCTCGAGGCGCAGCTCGCCGCCGCCAAGGCTCAAAACTAGACGACGTGTTGTGACACGTCGTGCTGACGTGTATGACACGCGTGTCAGCATGCTGACTTGGTACATCCCATGTGTTTGCCGACGTGGTAATTGTTTTCATTTATTTACTTCCAAAAGACAAACAATAAGGAAGCTCTGTTTTCAGGGCTGGGTAAAAGGAGAATTTAGGGTTCTTCGCGGATGGAAACGCCACAGGCGGGAGGAGCTGGCCATGGCGACGACGCGTGGAGGGGCAGCAGCTGCGATCCGGCATTGCCCTTGGAGTCGGATCCCAAGAAGCAGCAGCAGCAGCAGCAGGGCGAAGAGGCGTGGAATTGCGCAGGGGGCGAAGGCGATGATGAGCGCCCGAGGAAGAAGCTGCTGCTCCACGATCCAGCAGCGGCGGGGGCATTGAGCAGCTGGAGCCCTAATCCGGGCCTGGCGGGCGCGGGAATAGCGAATGCGAGCGCGGGGGGCGATGGCGGGGGATGGATGCCCTCGGCGGCGGACAAGATGGAATATTCCATGGAAGCTGACAATGGAAAAAACAACATCCCCCAACTCGTGCTTGAGGAAAGGAAGGAAATGAAGGAGGAGATGGAGGCGATGGCGATGGCGGCCAGGAAGGAGGGAGCGCCGCCTTTTGTGCCTCCTGCGCTCGCGCCACCGTCTCTTCCTTCTAGGGGTAATTTCGAGCAGCCCATCAAGGAGGAGGCTGGATCGGAGGAGGCTGAGGAGAGGCCCAAGATCATCGCTGCTACTGACGATGACAAGAGGAAGGCGAGGGATCCCCACCACCACCACCATCACAAGCGGGATCGCGATGGGAACGCCAAGGTCGAAGAGGAGAAGCACGAGGACGTGAAGATGGAGGCTGGAGGAGGCGACGACGCCATCGCCAATAGCACCGGCATCAAAGGCAAGGATAGATCTGTGGAGAACAACGCCGCGACCGAGGACGAGATCATGGAGGACGCTGCTCAGCCAGTTGACAAAGATAAGATTGTCCAGCAGCGGAAAAGGATGTCCCGGCAGCGAGGCGAGGGGCGATCGAGGTTTAGATCCAAGGATCGAGAAGGGTATGTGTGCTTCTTTTCTTACTTCTCTGATCTAAATGCCGGTCTCTTCTTTTTTCTCAGATGGCTCGGTGCTCGTGCCGAATCGTCTGCCGTGACTTACAAGATCGGTGAAGGCCTGCCCGAGCTAGCGAAGCTTTGGAAGGAGAGTGCGTCCAGTTCTTCCGAGGGTGGGAGCAATGGCGGAGCTGCTCCACTTTTGGAAGTGAGAGTGGCTGCTGATCTAGCCACAACATCCAACAGACAGGTCTCGATTTCTTCCTTCTTTGTGTGTGCCAAGTACTAAACACCATATCCAGGTTCGTGGGAGCCAACTTTGGGGAACAGACATCTACACCGAGGATTCCGACCTCGTTGCTGGTAAGTTTTTCTCTTCCGTGTTTATGCAGAGAAGCTGAGGTAACGTTTGGTGCTCACGCAGTTCTCATGCACACCGGCTACTACAGTCCGACTGCATCGCCTCCCCCGTCTTGCATTTCAGAAATTCGAGCAACGCTGCGCGTCCTTCCTCCACAAAACGGTGAGCTTTTTATGGTGTAATGGATGCAGCAACCTTTTTGTCTTTGGACAGGCTATAAATCAACTTTGAGAAACAGCGTCCGATCGCGTGCCTGGGGCGCTGCCAGCGGCTGCAGCTACAGCATCGAGCGTTGCCGTATTGTGAAGGTAACAAAAAAGTCGTGCTTCCTTTTTGTGGATCTCAGTTTTCTGTTGTCCTTTCACGTTTTTCTAGTCCGGAGGCGGATTTGCAGATTTGGAACCTTGCTTGAACAGGATGCCAGTTGTAGCTCCAACGCTTGCTCCTGCTGCAATGGAGCGGACCATGACTACACGATCGGCATCATCGGTAGTGTATCATCTCTTAGTTTCTAGTTTTTAATCGCGTTGTTTGATGGCACAGAATGCTCACCGGCAGCAACGGTTTGTTCAAGAAGTTACGATCCAGTATAACTTATGCAATGAGCCCTGGTAAGTTGTTCTCTAGAGATCTTGTTGAGCCTCGTAACAATTCGTTTTCTATGCTCCAGGCTGAAGTACAGCATGAGCATCGTTGCGGACAGGGGCTTGAAGAAGTCACTCTACACGTCTGCGCGTCTCAAAAAGGGAGATGTCCTCTACTTGGAGACGCACTCACACAGGCAAGCCAAAGAAAACGATAGCTTCTCCAAAGTTTCAAACTCTCTCACGAAAGCGTAACTCACAGGTACGAGCTGTCCTACGATGGCGAGAAGGCATCCTCCAACGGGACAGCCCCAGCTACAACAACAGCGACCTCGTCCCAAGCTCCATCTCAAGCTCCGGAAAAGCCCAGCAAAGATAAAGCGCCCTCGAGCGACAAGGAGAAGCCGCATTCTCACAATGGCTTTTGTGACAAGAACGGGGACTACGCCGAGCACTACAAGTGGGCTCGATGCAACGTTCCTTTGCCGCTGTCCATTGTCCGATCCAAAGGAGTGCCGCTCCCTCCAGATTGCGTCCAGGTGAGTGAGATCAAAAAAATTTCCACGCTTGGTCTTCGTTCTCACGCTGTGATTTTTTGTTTTCTTCGCAGGTTCTCGAGGAGAGTTTGACGTGGGAAGAGGTCCAATGGTCGCCCACTAGCGTTTGGGTCCGCGGCAAAGAATTCCCGCTCGCAAGGGCCCAGTTTCTTTCTCCTGGAGTTTCCCCGTGATGACAATGCAAGGAGATTTTTTTTTGTTCCAACTTTACCATTGCCCTAAATTCAAAGAACGGACGGCTACGATTTGAAGTGCCGCAAGCCAAGGTTTAGGGTTTAGGGTTCTAGAAGAATCGCGCCCCGCGCCCTCCCCGCATTCTCTCCATCTCCTCGCTGCGGCGGCGCTACAGCAGCAATGGCGTTCATGTCGCGGCTGGGCGGTTCTTTGAAAGGTGCGCTCAAGCCAAACAGATTAGCAGCCGCTGCGCTTCCGGCGACATACACCTTGAGCCGCGGGTTTTCGTCCAAGCTCTTTATCGGCGGTATGATCCTCGATTGTCTCGGGTGTTTGATGCATTTGATCGATGATTCCCAGGTCTTGCCTGGGGCACCGAGGAGAGAGGGTTGCGAGACGCGTTCAGTCCCTTTGGAGAGATTATAGAAGGTATAAAAGTTTTTCTTGGTCTCTCGCAAATCTCTCGTTGCAGTGAGAGTCATCCAGGATCGAGAGACTGGACGCTCAAGAGGATTTGGTTTCGTGAGCTACATTACCGATCAAGAGGCACAAAAGGCTATGGAAGCCATGGACGGAAGGGTACAGAAAGAACCATGGTTTTGCAAAGAGATAATCTCTTCTCGCGTTTATTTCTTGAAGGTCTTGGATGGTCGCACGATCCGGGTGAATTACGCGACGCAGAGGCAGCCCGGTAGCTTTGGCGGCGGCGACGGTGGTGGCTACGGTGGAGGCTACGCCAGCGGTGGCGGGGCATACGGCGGTGGCGGCTTTGGAGGTGGCGGCGAGGGAGGCCTCGAGACAACCAGTGACGCTCCTCCTGGTAAGAACGAGTTTTTTTTTGTTTATTAAGCTAGTTCCTGAGCGATTCTCTCCGTGGTTTTCCCAGAAGAGGAAGAACAGAGAGCTCCTATCACCGGCGGTGGCTATGGAGTGACCACCGGTGGATTGGGCGCGGCGGCAAGTGGAATGGAAGCTCCTCCTTCGCAGCCATCGCCAGGCTATGGAGTCACGACCGGGGGCTATGGCGGCGGCTATGGAGATTCATCCTCGAGCTCCGGTGGTGGCGGCTATGGAGTCTCAAGTAACTCGACCGAGGAAGAATCCAGAGGCTATGGTGTAGGTAGTGGTGGTTTCTAGTTTCTAGTTATGTGTTCTCTCTATAATTTAGAGCGGTGGTGCTTAAGTTTGAATTTAAACAGCGTATATTCTCTGGGGTTTAAATTGAAGTGCTGAGAATCTTCTCTCTAGGGTTTATGCCGGCCAAGGTTTAGGGTTTAAGGCGGAGGAGGGATCTCCGGCGCTCGCGAGCGGTGAGCGTTTCTTGTCTCTTAGATTCTGTCCGCGATATCGGCTTGCTTGGCTCCAGGTCGCGATGGCATTCTTGTCGCGGCTGGGCAGCGGTCTGATGAGAAATGCCCTCAAGCCCAAACGAATCGCGGCTGGCACGGCCTTGCCGGCGACTTACGTTCTCAGCCGGGGATTCGCTTCCAAGCTCTTCGTCGGAGGTTTGTGTGATTCTTTCCCTGGAATTTTCTCTTCTTGTTTCTTCATTTCTTTGATGCTTTCCTATGGATCAGGCCTTTCATGGAACACCACCGACGATACTTTGGGGCAGTCATTCGCTGGCTATGGAGAGATTGTGGAAGGTACGAGAAAGAAGTAGAAAAATGTGGAATGACAAACTCGCTTTCTCCGTTTGCAGTGAGGGTGATTAGCGATCGCGAGACGGGGCGATCCAGGGGCTTTGGATTCGTCACATTCATCAACGATGCGGACGCACAAAAGGCGCTCGAAGGCATGGACGGAAAGGTGATAGACAAACACCAAGTTTGCGTCTAGTGCCTGAAATGGTCTTTTGTTCTACCAGATGCTAGATGGCCGGACTGTCCGCGTGAACTACGCGACGCAAAGACAGCCTAGCGCGTTTGGTGGCGGTGGCTTTGGTGACGGCGGCGGCGGCGGCGGCGCCTATGGTGGCGGAGGCTTTGCGACTGGCGGTGGTGCTTACGGCGGTGGAGGAGGCGCTTACGGAGGTGGCGGCGGTGGTTACAGTGGCGGTGGCGGTGGTGGCTACAGTGGTGGCAGTGGTGGTGACTTTAACAACAACAATTCTTTCGGCACAGGAGGTGGTGGTGGTAATCCATTTGGTGGTAGGCGTTACACTAATGTGGACCCTTTTGGTGGTGTCTTTGATGGTCCAGGAGACGCCTATGGCAACACCACCGCTGAGGAGCAAAGACCACCCCCCACTGGCGCTGGCTTCGGAGTTTCTACCGGCGGCTATGGTGGAAGCCATGCTGATCCGGTCGGAACTGGAACAGGAAACGCCACCGGTGGTGGTTTCGGTGCTGATGCTTCTTCTGGAGGTGGCTACGGTGCATCGTCTGGCACCACCACTGGAGGCTATGGTTCAGGGTATGGTGCTACCACAGGAGGCTATGGTGCTGGAAGCTCCGGTAGTGACGGCGGTGCTGGCTTTGGAGCGAGTAATACAGCAGGGGGCTCGGGTGGCTATGGTGTGAACTCTGGCGGATATGGAGCAGCAACAGGAAACACTGGAGGATTTGGAGCTACAGGCGGAAGCTCTGGAGGATATGGTTCCACAGGAGGCTCCGGTGGCTTTGGAGTTACAGGCGGAAGCTCTGGAGGATATGGAGCTACCACAGGAGGCTCCGGAGGATTTGGAGTTACAGATGGAAGCTCTGGAGGATATGGAGCTACGACAGGGGGCTCCGGAGGCTTTGGAGCTACAAGCGGAAGCTCTGGAGGATATGGAGCTACCACAGGAGGATACGGAGCTGGAGGCTCTGGACTATATGGAGCTACAACTGGAGGCTCGGATACAACCGGGAGCACTGGAGGAGGATATGGAGTTTCAACCGGAGGCTCGAGCCCAGGAAGCTCTGATGGATCTCTTGTCAGTCCAGGAAGCAGTGGCGGATATGGTGTGAGTTCTGGATCAACCACCGGAGGCTATGGCGTTTCGGGTCCTGGTGGAAGCGCGGGTGGCGGATATGGCGTCTCGACTCCTGGTGGAAGCTCGGGTGGCGGATATGGCGTGACTACTCCTGGTGGAAGCTCGAGTGGCGGATATGGAGTGACTACTCCTGGTGGAAGCGCCGGTGGCGGATATGGTGTTACTACTCCGAGTGGTGGCTATGGCGTTAGTTCTCCGGCTGGAAGCTCCGGAAGCTCGGGTGGTAGCACTCCGGATGGAAGCTCTGGTGGATATGGTGTTGGCGGTGGCTATGGCGTCGGGAGCTCTAGTGGTGGCGGCTATGGTGTCACTGCTCCCAGCACTGGCGGTTATGGGGTCACAACTGGAGACAACTCAAGCTCAAGTGGGTCTGACGTGGCCGCAAGTGGGGACACCCCGGAACTGGGATATGGCGTCGGTAGTGGGTAGTATAAGTAGTAAGGGGAAACAGTAGAAATGGGGCCTACGCGATATTTATAGTGGCATATGAGATATTTCCACGTGTATCCAAGTAGTGCTTGCCACGTGTAGTAAAGGTTATCTCGGCCAGCGTGGATGACAATCTGGCGTACGTCATCCCACGTCAGCGCGGGCCTAGCTATGCCCGTTTATATGGCTCCTCGCTTGCGTGTGTGGCGCAAACAGCCCTAGCTCTCGCGCGCGCCGGCGCTGGCGCCCCTTTCTTGGCGCATCGAGAGATCGCGAATGCGGCAAGGTCGGTTTTAGGGTTTGCGGCAATGCGCGCAATGGCGTGTGCGAATTTGCCTCTGGCTGCTGCTGCGGAGATGCTTCGCTCCCCGATGCTCACAGGTGAGTGATTAGATTACGTTTCTTTACACGCGCCTCCCTCTCCATCCCTCTCTCTCTCTCTCTCTCGCCTGTTTGACGCGAATTTCACGAAAGAGTTATTCATTGGGCAGTACTATACTTTCTTGTCCACTTTTGAAAAACAAAAACTTCTCTTTCCCCCTGGTTGGTTTTCAAGTTTTATCTATTTTTCTTTTCGCAAACACTGACTGCTCATCCGACTTGGACAGGTGAATTGGAGCATCCAGAGACTCGATCTCCGTGAGAGAGAGCTCCTCCTCCCCCTACGCTGATCGATCATGGTTCGGCTGTCCAGATTCTCGTTCCGGTCACAGTGGTCGACTACAGGAACCAAGGACAAGCTGGCAGCCTCGCTCATGGTATGTTTCCATCCAAAACAAAGGAGAGTGGTCTAGTCGGAAAAGCCTTAACGATTACTCTTAGGCGAGGTCACAGCGAGTCGAGGGGCTCGGCACAGGGACAGGAAAGAAGAAAGCAAGCTCAAGGTTGCTCGAGGCTGAGCAATGCTGTCGAGACAGCCCAGGCAGCGGCGGCGGTACCCGCACCAGCACCATGGCCAAGGTGCTGGGCTGCTCAACGAGGACATCCTGGAGCTGGTATTGCGGCACGCCAACTGGAACCCGTACATGCTGTGCGCCATCGCATGCGTGTGCAAGGCGCTCAACGAGCTCATCAAGCTGGAGATGTGGAAGAAGTTTTGCCTGTCGCGCGCGCCCCGCATGGCGGCCGACCTGTCCTTCGGCGTCAAGAACGACGCCATCGAGATCAACTGGGACAAGCTGGGCAAGCTCATGATCTACTGCGCCGGCTGCCACTCGACGCGCCACTTCAAGTCGCTCTCGCCGCCGGGTGGCGGCCACCTCGTCTTGAAGTCGCGCTTCTCGCGGACGTCGGGGCGGAGCTTCCTCCATCCAAAGTGCCGCTCGGACGTGCTGTACGTGACGGACCTGTGCGAGCACCTGGACGACGAGGAGGACGTGGGCCTCTTCCGCGGGGTGTTCAAGTCGTTCGGGGCGTCCAAGACGCGGCAGATGCTGCTGGACCGCGGGAAGCTGGAGGAGGGGGCGTGCTGCCCGTTCTGCCGGTCGCGGGTGTGGAGCATGATGGAGGCGAGGATGATCCCGCCCAGTGCGCAGCGGCGGCTGGCGTCGTATGACTACGAGAACAGCATCGAGTACCTGGTGTGCATCAACGGCCACCTGACCGGGATGTGCTTGCTCCTGCCGCTACCGGACTCGGACGAGGAGCGCGCGGGTGGCGGCGGTGGCCGAGGTGGAGGTGGTGGCGACGATGGTGGCGGCGACGAGGATGTTGACGACGACAACGAGCCCGCCGCCATGGCCAGGGACAACGGCAAAGCAGTAGCGATCAACAGCAGCAGCGACGATTGCGAGACGGACGTGCGATTGTGATATGAAAGGTTTCTACACCAATCCAGGCACAGTGAGTGTGAGTGTGCATGTCTTTGTGTGTTTTTTGTGTGAGTACAACTTTCTTCTCTCTCTCTCTCTCTCTCTCTCGCTCACTCTCACTCCTCTCTCACACTCTTCTTCGTTTTCATTCCTTTGGTAATTTTTGCTCCTCCAGAATCTCTTTGTTTCGCTTAATCAGCTACTCTTAAGCAGCAGCCCGGAAGCTGGATCGATCTAGAAGTCAGCTAGCTGACATTACTTTTACATGTAACATTCTTGTTGCCAAAGAAATGTCAAGGACAGGGAAAGAGAGGAAGAAAAACATCCTGGAAAAAAGAAAACTTTTCCTCTCTCTCCCATTCATTGTCTCTTGCTCGTTTCTTGCGAGACAAGGGAAGCGCGCAAACGAGGAGCAGCAGCACAGCAGCCTTTGCGCGCACTAATCATACAAAACCGTTCGAAACGGTTTTCATGACAACCAAGAACGAAACCAGAAAAGAAGGATTTCTACCATTGTTCCACTTTTGCGGGACAAACACGACACAAAACACGCACTGTTGCTTGCTGGGAGGTTTCACGGGATCCGTTACGGAATATACCTCCCTCACTTCCCGGGGCCACCATGGGCCATAAAGACATAACCGAAAGCAAAAAGAATTTCACTAGCGCGAGTGACAGGCCACTCGAAGCGCGAATCATTCCCCGAGCTTGCAAAGGTCTCTGGCTATGGCGGCACAGCCTTTCCACGCTCTCTCTTTCTCGTAGAAATAAAACCATTGTTTGTTTCGTTTCGATTCGAGAGCTACCTTTTACATGCTTCTATTTTTCTCTTCCTTTTTCCTTCTGACTTATTTGCCTTTTTCGATCTTACGTTTGACTGATCGCGGCTCTTGATACGCGCTTATGTATCACCTAAGACCCAAAATCAAGAGAGTAGAGAGAGAGAGAGAGAGAGAGAGAGATAAGTGGAATGCAAGAACCGGGAGCGAGCAATTAAGCAGCCAGCGCTTCCAACTCTATATGTAAAGTTACTCGTTCTTGCCTCGCACAGCCTCAGACCAAAAAAGAAAACGAAGAGTGAGAGAGGGAGAGATCGAGCAAAGAAAGGGAAGGAGGAAAGAAAGAATTTACTCAGCCACGACTTCCACCACCACCAACATGTCCTTGTTTTCTCCTTGCGAGCGATGGTGGTGTAACTGGTGTTGTTGGTGTTGTTGTTGTTCACACCTCCGAGAGCCACTCGTGGCCATTGATGAAGTTGATTTGCATGAACGGCCTGGCCTCGTAATCGTTGAGCTCGTGAGACCAACTGACACGGCCCGATTCGCCGGCACCCGGTCCACTGCATTTGTACTGGCCGAAGAAGACCGTCCTGGAGGCAAAAGCTTACAGAGATTAGAAACAGCATCGGGTGAGGAATCTTTCCACGGACCCCTGCTCCAAATCGCGAGGAGCGGCATCCCATGAGACACAAAAAGGAAAGCATTTAAAAGGAAAACGAATCCAATACACAGGCAGTCGCAATCCCCGCGACTCCAGACAAAGCAAGCCAACAAGCAGCCAAGAAAACAATGCGGGAATGCCTGCCAAAATCCATGGAGAAAAAACCAAAGCCAATGCCGGAAGCAAGCCTTGTCCAGAAAGAAAAAAAATCCTAGGATGCCGGAGGGAGTTAAGTACCTTTGTCGCTGCGGCACCCCCCAATCGTACCAGCCTTCGGGGATGATCACATTGTCCATGCGCGTGTTGATGTAGACGATGCGGGAGTAGGCTCCCCAGGCACGCCCCAGAAACACCTGCCCTTTGGATCCGGTGATGGTACAATCCACAAAGACGAAACCGGAGCTGTCGCTGGGATTCCAGCGATTGTGAGCAGCCAGCGAGCCATACGACTCCGCAATGCTATGGAGCTCACACTCCTGAAGATAAGAAAAGCCAGCGTCAGTTTCCAGATCGATCGATCACTACTAAACTAGAACTTACCCGAAAAATGGACTGGGCATGGCCGAAGATCACGTCGATGGATCCCTCAATGTAGCAATCGCGGAAGTAATGCCTGCCTTGATAGTCGAAGAGGGTGTCCTGAGCGCCGTAGAAGCCGCAGGAGTAAAAAGCTTGCATGTCTGCTGCTGCCAGCGCGGCCACCGCTTGCCTGTTCTCGGCTCCTGGAGGTGGTGCTGGTGATCCGTTCTGATCACCACAATGAATCGCAGAGGAGAAAAAAAAAAAAAAACCATTTGTCAAACCAAGCACGAACGCAAAGACATAAAAGCCAAGTACTTGCCTTAAAGCTGATTCCTTTGGCGATGAAACTCGGGGCCCAAGCCGTGAATGTAGCACTGTCGGCCGTGCCCGACCGGCTAGCGGCATCGTTCCATTCGATCGTCGTCTTGTCCCTCCCCGCTCCCTGGAAGATTATGAAGGGCTTGTTGTAGGGGATGATCACCTTCTCCCTGCTCGTCAATCAATCCATTCCGGAATCGTTGCTAGGAATTGCGACAAAGGAGAAATCTTCTTCTTACCTGTAGAGGCCGGCATTGATCTGGACGTAGACCCACTGCTTGTTGTCGAGAGGGATGGAATCCACGGCGGCCTGAATCGTCTTGAAATTCCCATGGCCGTATTGATCCACGATGAGGTACTTGGAGATGGCCATCTGCTTGAAAGGATTCCGAGCCTTGCGATTCTTGTGCATCTGCTGGTTCCACACGCCCCTGCCGTGCCTGATCCTCCCGCCGCGCCGCCGCGCCCAGGAATTGAGCAGCCGGACGGCGGAATCCGGCGCCTTGAAGAAGCTCCTGTGCGCGGGGTGCTCATGCAAGGAAAGAAGCAGGGAGGGAGAGGGAGAAGAAGGAGATTCTTGATGCGCGATGCCGGCGCCGCTGCTGCTGTTCTTGGAGAGGATGCTCGTCAAGGCGGCGGCGGCGCGCGGATGAATCCGGGGATCTTGTTGCCCGCCGGCGGGGACGAGGAGCAAGATTATGGCGAGAGCGGCCGCGGCGACGAAAGATTGGACCTGCATTGTGCGCTTTCTTGCTCCTTCCTGGTTTTCCCGCAAGAAATCCAGCTCTAGAGCGCCATGGCCGCCGGATTGAGCGATCTCACAACGACATTGTTGTCTAGCTGCTGGAGCGCGCGCGCAAGAAGAGAGAGAGGAGAGAGAGAGAGAGAGAAGAGGGAGAGCTTCTTGCTCGGCCGGAGAAGAAAGACGACTCTGTTGGCCCTAATTTTTCTTTTGCTGACATCCCGTTATTTTATATGGGGAAAGAGGGGCAAAATGCCGGCTCAGGGCATTTTGAGCTTTTTGCCCTAATTTTATATTACGTTCGGCCACCAGTTTGGAAGATTGTATTTGATGGATTGATTCATCCAAGCTCTTTTGGAAGATTGTAATTGATGGATTGATTAATTCAAGTTCCTCTGGAAGATTGTATTTGATGGATCAAGCTCCTGGCTTGCGTACCTTCGCTTCTCTATTTTAATGAATAGAAGAGAAAGAAAGCCCCTTTCGTTTTCTAGAGACTGGGCAAATGAACAGTGTGCTGTTAAAAACACAGCATGTTGTGGACATGTTGTGTTGTTGTGGGTGGTGGCGCATCGCATCCAAAGTACACGATTGGTTTGGAGATCGATTTCCATGGGTGAGAGTTTTAGTTGGGCATTTAATCGCATCCTTGGGTTTTCAACACCTTCTTTCTAGGTCTAACCACAAATGCATAAAAGACCTTGCGAGATTTCGAAGCTTCCCCGTCTACCATGATCACGCTCGAAAAATGTGGAATATCCACCCAGTCAACTCCTGGTCAAAACCCGTTAAAAGCTGTTTGACCAAACCAAAACCAAAACCACAAACCTACAAAAGAGTGTAGATGGATAGAGCTCTTGGCATCATGAGCTCCAAAGATCCTGTCCCAGAGTATGTGTCAGCGCCGGGGCATGTTAGCCCGTCATGTGTTTGCTGCTCGAGCCAATCCATCACACCAACCGGGGAATAAGAAATTGTTGGAACGAGCCCGGCGCGACGATCATCAAACCCTAACTCCAGCGTCCCCATCAACTTCTCTACCCAAACGACAAACCTTTACATGCAGTGGACGCGCGAGATCACGACCACGAGCCCTACATTCCAATTGCCAAGGTAGCAATATCAAAATCAATCAAGCAATTGCAAAGGTGTTGGGGGGGTGGTGTCAATTTTTCCCCCATCTCCCCCTCCCTTTCCCCGGCAACTAACAGCCTTCCATGTGGAGGGTGGTTTGTTTCTATAACGACCACGCCCCCCTAGAAGGAAAAAAGAAAAAAAGCCATTCACATTTCAACATCCACCACATGCCAAGACTATTCACACCACCGTAACTCGTGATTAAAATTTTTGTACCATATACAATGCACGAGATTAAACTTTGGTTATTTTACGCCCACCTTGCGGTCGCTATCAATCATCGCTCCCTCGCCATAGCGTCCCATCCGACGGCCGCCAGCCACCGCCGCGCAACGGTAATCCCCTCCTTGGATTTGGGATATCCTCCCTGCCGTACGGGGATCCATCACCGTCGTACACGTTCCGTTGCGACATTGTACATTCCGGCGTGGAATCGGCGAGCGGTTGGGATCGCTCCGGATCGTTTGTAATCATCGGCCGTGCGTGGCGTGCGTGCTCCTCGTCTTTGTTTCTTTTAGCAGGGACCGATGCCGAGCTTGCCATACTCGAGCTTGCCTTTGGAGACGCCGATGAGAACTTTGGCCGCGTGTTCTAGCACCATGTTGTTGATGCTCTTGGCGATGCGGCCCGCGGTTCTAAACTCCTCGGCAGCCTCGGATAGCTTCCTCTGCTGCGTGAAAATGTGGCCGAGCATGTAGTGCCCCCGGGCTTCGCCTTCGGTGAAACCGAGCGATTCACAGATTTGCAAGTACCTGGAAGAAACAAACGTTGTTTAAGTTTTCGGTGGGACACACACACACCCACGGAAAAGAAAATGGAAACGAGGACCTTTTCGTGCACAATCTCGATGCTCCTAGTTTTCTTCGTCGCAGTAAGAGGTAGGCCAGGTTGCCGACTGCCACGCTTTGATATTCTGGTCTTCGCATGTATGTCGCACACTTCAAAGCTTTCTGGAAGAAACAGCGGGAAACGTCAAACGAGACAAAAGCAAGGCACTAAACAAAAGGAAGTCAACGTACCCTGTGGCTTCGGGCAGCTTCAATCCAATTTCCAAGCGCTGCATGAAGGATTCCAGCGTTGGTGTAAGCCATATATTTCCCTTCGAGATCTGCCAGATGCGCATGCTGTTCGTGGTAAGCGAGTGCCTCCTCATACTGAAACGATATACAACAGCGTCAAGAGCTTTTATACGCTGAGTGAATGCAAGCTACTTACTTGCATGGTGGCCTCCGTAGACAATTCAAGCTCACCCATAGGTCCGACCTTCTCGACTTTCTCAGTCTTTAGTTTCTTGTCTTGGTCTTCTTGCAGAGAACAAGCTATGAAGTTGTACCCCATTGCTTCCCCTTTGGCATCGCCAGTATTTTGGCAGAGCTCGCAAAACTTTTTGTAGTTCTCCACAGCTCGAGTGTAATCCTGAGCTTTGCTTAAAATACACATATGTTCCACATCCGCAACTCATAAACCCGAACAATGCATACCTGGCCATTGTCATAAAGAACACCCAGACAGAGGACAGCTGAGGCTTCCTGTTTCATTTGGCTCGGATCATTCATTCGTCTGATTGATTCCAAGAGCACATTCTTGTCCACAATCTCATCCTTGAATGCACCTATATAGTTCGCACATCATCGACCTGTTACCATGAGAATAGAAAAAGTATAATCTGATATACCGTGGCCTCCCTTTTCAATCGCAGTTTCCTGCTCCTCAGGACTTATCCTAGCTGCCGAACTGTACTCCGGAGGAACGCTGATGCGTAAGAAGCTCGATATTGGCTTGCAGAGTTCCAAGTCTGTGTATAAGAAAATAAGAAACAGCTGCTAACAAAATCACTCTCGGGTGTCTACGTACCTGCAAACTGCGCACTTTCTTTTGTCTGTCTCAATAAAATCCCAGTCACTTGACGACCCTCGCCATCGAATACTTGCTCATGCCTGTCTAAGAAGAACCGCACGTCTAGAATTCACTACAGTATTAAGGCTCTCACCAAAGTCGTAGTCCAGTGGCTGTTTTGTTAAGCTTTGCACCGATGTTTGACACAGGCGCTCTTAAACCTGGAAGCATCAACGTAGCGCTTGTGAGAAAAATAAAATCTTAGCAGGAGCTGAAATTCACCTTCGGCTCGACCGGGTGGCTTTGTGACGAGAGCTCTTTTGATCCATCCCGGTGTCGTTCCCCGACTGTCCGGCCTTTCTTTGCTTTGCAAGCTCGCGAGAACGTCCTGAAAGAATTATCAGCCTCACTCACGCAGTGTTAGAACGCATTCTCGCCTCTTCTTCTTGTTCTTCTTATGCTTCTCGACTTCTTCTACCAGCTAAAACCTATAGAAGCAAACCACCACTGAAGAACTGATTTTCCTTTGTCTTCTCCTTCTTCCACTTCTTTTACTTCTTTCACGCAAAAGCCTTCCCTTTGACGACCAGCGGATGATTCAATAGACTCTTGCATCCAAGCCTGCTGCTCTCACTCGACATGAAGCACGTCTCACACTGGCAGCACGCACTCTCCCTGACGATCCGCGGACCCAAAAATCTCCTGGGCTTCACCACAACACCCGACCCAAGAAGACGCTGCTCTGGTTCTATCACCTCAGGTGACCGGGCCCTTACTCTCCATCGCAGCCTCTTCTTGGCCACAAATCCCTCCTGCTCCAGCAAGATTTGCTCCTTCTCCGCCGGCGTCAGCTCCTTCTCCACGATCACAACCTCCTCCTCCTTCTCCAGCCTGTATTTCTTGCCATCCGCGGTGTGCTTCTCCTTGAGCCGCTCCCTCCACGAAGACGGGATCTCAAACCCCGTGGAATCCTTCTCATCGAATGGAAGTACCTCCTCGATCGGGATCCGGAGATCCGGCCGGAGGGGATTGATGTCAGGCCTCCTCACCGGCTTGAGCGTGAAATCCAGCGGCTTCCTGTAGGCGCGCTTGCTCTCCTTGTCGTGGAGCTTGTCCTTGAGCCATAGATCCGCCGTGCGCGGATACGTCCCCAGCTGGTGGGCGCCAGAGGCGCCCCTCTTGAGCAGATCGGCTCTCTCTAGCCACCACATTCTCGCCCGGAGAAAGGATCCGCTCGCTCCTCGCAAGAGCCCTAATCGCGGGGAGGTAAGGCCCGTTGGATGGTGTGGATCCAACGGCTCCCGAGCAAGCCCCGCCAAAAGTCACAAGACCTTTTGGCCCTTTAAATAACGACAGGATCGAAGATTCGAACCAAGGATCGGTCTGGACATAATAATATACAACGAGAGAAGCTACGCAAACACACACTAGCTTTGCTTCACTTCCTCTTCCATCAAATGCCTCACAATATTTCTCGACGAAGCTGATACTAGATGGTCCTGAAGAGCACAGGTCGATGATCCTCGCTCCTCGACGTTCAATCTGTTATTCACAGCGGTACTATCACTTGGAGCATTGGCGCTGCTTCTCTTTGGATTTGCTCCTCCACCACTGCTACCACTGCCTTTACCATCACCATTGCAGTCACCACCACTGGTATCACCACCACTAGCATTGTTGCTCGTCGTTGTCCGGCAGTATGGCACGAACCCGGACCTTCTTCTGCCCTTGCTCGCAGAGCTGGAGAGGATAGACGAGAGCAAACTGGTCTCCGAGGCCATGCTGGAGATTCCAAAGCTGCTGCCGGTCCTGTTGTTCGTGATCTTGTCTATGTCAAGGCTGCTGTTTTGTTTGCTCCACTCGCTGACAGTCTCCAGATCGCTCGTCTCACTCTCTGGTAAAGATTTCCTCTCATGCTGCTGCTGCTGCTGGTCCTGTTGGAAACTGTTCCTCTGAGAAAACGTCTGAGGTAGCTTCTGGTGTGAAAAGAGAGCTTGGAACGCCATTCGGCCCTGGTAAAAAAAGATGGATGTCTTTAAACAGAAAAGAGAAACAAAAAAGCTAACCCCTTGAGACACTTCTTTGCGTTGCTCCCCGTCCGAGCCGCTGCTACGAGCCGGCCTTGGATTTCTCTGGAACCTCCGGAACCGAGAGCAGTGATGACTGCTGGCATGCTGGAAGCTTGGAGCTTTGAATGAAGCAGCTTCCTCGGTTAAAGCCTCTTCTCCCTCACTCTTATTCTTGTCGGACGAGGACTCCTCACTCTTGACCGTGGCTTGAGCGGTGCCGCAGTGGGACGAGTTGGAGCTCGGGCCGCTGTTTCCAGATGCGTCTCCGTCACCATTCCCTTGTCCACCAGCGTCGCAGTGCCCGTTGCCATCGTCGCTTCCAGACGAGGAAGGAGGTTGATCCTCTTTGAGAGATCGCGACTTCACTCGCCTCTTTCCAGCGTCCTTGTTTTCGAAGCTGCTGCTCAGCCTCTTAGAACTCGGTGAAATGTTCGAGTTGTCGTCATCATCTTGTGGCATTTCATCAATGCCGTCCGGCTTCCTGTTTTTCGCTCCTCCGTGACACTGGTCATGCCTGTCCGTCATGTGAACTTCTGGATGAGGAACCATGCACTGAGGAAGGAAAGTCGGCTGTACAGAACCTTGCAATGCCCACCACGCTGAAGCTGCAGCGATCGTTGCAGCAGCAAAAGCAGCAGGGGAGTTGTCTGTGTTGTAGACGTCAGATGGTGTGCCCGTCAATACAGTTCTTATGACGGACGAAGTTAAGTCGTTGACATTGGGCAGGGTTGGCCAGTGTGGTGTCCCTGCCGCTGCCGCAGTATAAACTGAAGGTTGCCACAGAGGAAACATCGGGTTACCTCCTCGGTCCATCCCCAGGTTGCAGAAGCTATAAGGCGGCGAGACTCTGTCCGAACCTTGCAAGCTCTCCCAAAACTTTGAGTAGTACAGCGCCGCCAGCTCCTGTTGTTGATCAGCTACCGTCGAGCTTCCATCCTTGTTTAATCGGTTGTCACTTTGGCCGTTCGAGCTGTCATTCTCGGAAACCAGCATGCTAATGTCTGAGGCATTCTTTTCCCGTACTTCTTCAGATTCAGCGCCTTTAGCATCTTCCGGCACTTGCCCGTTCACCACCACTGCTCGAGTAACCGTAGGGACTACAACTGTATGACCGAATAACTTAAGCTCTTCCTGACATTTTTCCAGTACTTTTTCCATTGCCATAGTGGTAAGGCACTGCACAACCAGAGCGATAGTAAAGACCAGCTTCGTAACAAGGAGAATGGCAAAGAAGACCGTACCTGTTTTCCGTCACAATCTGTTATAGGAAGAGCTCCTGGAGAAACTTCCATGCTTGCCTTACGCGGGTACGGATGGCTTGGCTTTCGCTTCGGCCTAGGTGGAGGAATATCAATATCTTGAGCCGTACCTGGAACGATGCTTCCAGTTGCCTGTTCTTTTTCCAACTGGAAGGGAAACAAAGAAAAACCCCAAGTTCATTCCAAGTCCTTCAAACTCGTTCCTTCAAACGCACCTTCGAGAAGAATTTTTGAGCATGGCTCCTTATCTGGACTGCAGTTTTGGTGCCAATATGTTCTGGAAAGAAAGAAAACTCTAATCAAAACTCCATGGTAAAGCTCTAGAACCTCACCTTCAATCCGACGCCATGCCCGACCATAGAGTTTCAAAGCCTCTAGAAACTTTTGATGTTCTTCTTCCGT
The DNA here is from genome assembly GCF_000143415.4 of Selaginella moellendorffii. Lineage (NCBI taxonomy): Eukaryota > Viridiplantae > Streptophyta > Lycopodiopsida > Selaginellales > Selaginellaceae > Selaginella > Selaginella moellendorffii. The sequence goes on along the minus strand of NW_003314265.1, from coordinate 2,594,861 downwards.
CCACCTCTCTCGCTGCTTGGTGATCGTGTATGGCTTCCTTACCTGGATCAATGGAAACTCCTTTGGTTGCGGACAAAACCAAAGCCCACGCCCACCTTAAAAAGTGAATCGTCTCCAACCTCACCGAGCTGGTGCTTCACTGCCGGATCTCCCGGTAGAAAATTGGTTTCATCTCGCCCATCCTATGGCAGTCCCGAAAATCATTCACAAACAATTCCATGAAAGGCGGACCTGGCTGTACTTCCTCGCAGGTAAATCAGTCATCACGATTCCGGCCTCTCGACCATGTGGCAAATCCTCGAAACACTGAAAGAAGAGAGCTAGATCCTCGCATAAACATTGCCCAGAGAGATCATAGATACCGGATAGAACCAAATTGAGTTGAGATCAACTACCTCTCCAAGCGAGAAATCTCTGAATCACGATAAATCTCTGGCGCCTTCGCTCGGATCGAGAGGATCACTGGCCCCAACGCCGCCTGGATCGCCGCCTCATCGTCGCCTACGCCTCCAAACCCTAGAAACCTCCATGACAACACACGCAGCCACTATGGATGATCCATTCTGGCAAAGGGAAAAATGAAAACAATGCGAGATAAAACTCAAGAGATTTCCTTTTTTTGTTTCTCTCCTTTTTTCCTCTCCGTGTTCTTTTTTCTAGATTGTTTGTTAAAGGAGTGGCTCGTGGAAGAGAACGCATCTCCTGCGCCCTTGCTACCTACCAAGCAAGAAAGCACCTCGTTTACTCTGATGCGTGCTACCTGCCTAGTCCGCATCTTCGACCCGGTAGACAGGCAGCAGCCGGTCGTGGATGCTGACTAAGAAATCTATACGGCCAGGATATTTTCCAAAAGAAAATGCGGTAGTTTCTAACCAGTGGTCTTCTTAAAGAATATTCCTATCCCACTTTGTACTGGATAAACGAATTTTTTTATCAATGCTTTATCACGACCAGATTTTGCGAGATTTCATTTCTAGGAAAGCCAGCCACACGCTCCTGCCAAGCCCACACAGCCACAAATGCGCCTTTACACTTTTTTCTTCATGGGGCTCATAGAACGCCACGTCGGTGCGTAAAATATCTGCTCATTGACGGCCCGGATTCGATGGATCCAACGGCTGTTCCAAAGCTTAAATCTTCTTCTGGTTTGTCAGGTAGATTGCCCTGGGAAAGGAAGCTCCAAAAACTTCAGGCTCCCGCAGTGATGATCTCATTGCTGGCAGGGGTGAATTGTGATAATTTGGTGCTGCAAGATGATCGTGCCAAATGCCTGCCTTAAGTAGCCACAGATTTGTAAATGGCATCGAGCAGAATGAATAACATATACAAAGCTCTCATATTTTTCCTTCTCTTTCATACGATGCCCTGTGTATCTTCGCCTACTTTCCAGTCTTGGACTTCCAAAACACTTCCATGATCGATTCAAAATATCTAGCCCTGGAAGAACACCGGGAGACACTGATCAAAGCAATCAACCCAGCATTTAGAGGACGAAGTTATGGGGTTTATGTTTAAACAAGATGCCTCCCAGATTTTTTTGTGCTTTCGGAGAGATGCCAAGCATCCTTTTTCGCAAGAAGCTGGCTATGGCGTGCTGCAAGATGTATGTATCCACCTCTTCCAATAGGCAGGCCATGGAGAACATAGAACAAGCAATGCGCGGCCACCCTCAAGTTCCACTGCTCCATACTTTCCGCGACGAGCATTACGACAGGGTGGGCTACACTCTCGCCGGCAAGTGCGGCTCTACAGCAAGCCGTGAAAATTTTGCGGACGCCATAGTCGATATGATACGAGCCGCAATATTGAACATTGATCTCCAAAAGCAGTCTGGAAGCCATCCTCGTCTGGGTGTCGTGGACAATCTGTGCTTTCATCCACTGGGAAAGGAGGCTTCTATGGATCAAGCAGCTGAATTGGCTAGATCGTGTGCACGAAGTATTGGAGCTAAACTTCAAGGTAAGCAAAGCTGGTCTTTAAAGAAAAGAGAAACGAATCTATCTCGTTATCCAAGGCTAGATCGACTGACGCAGTACTTATGCTTTATATGATCTCCAGTTCCAACTTTTCTTTATGGTGCTGCTAGTTATGAAAATGTCCCGCTGGACGCCATTCGCAGATCTCTGGGCTACTTTAAGTCGGCAAAGCCTGGGATTTGGCAAGGATCATCGAACAACACAGCGTTATCACAGCCTCCACAATTCGGCCCAGCTCATTTTCCTGCCAGCACTGGGATTATCACTGCGGGAGCTTGTCCCTGGATCGCCAACTACAACATCCCTCTCCAGACGGGCGATCTCCAAGCCGCTCGGAGAATCGCTCGCAGCGTGTCGCAGAGAGGCGGCGGCCTGGCTCACGTCCAGGCGATGGCTCTGGCTCACGGCGTGGACTCGATCGAGATTGCGTGCAACTTGCTCGATGTCCACGAGACCAGCCCTTCGAGTGTGCAGAGCTTCGTGGAGTTCCTGGCTAGAGACGAGTCATCAGTGGAACGAGTCTGCCTTGGCTACTTGACAAATCTCGAAGAGGAGTCCATCTTGGAGCTCGCAATGGAGAAGATGGAACCTTGAAAAGGATTATTTTGTTCTATAAATTATAGGCCATTTAAAGTTATTTCTAATCATTGTTTTTAAATGAATTTAGTGCAGAAGCCCTAGGGATTTTAGGTCAAGTATAATAGGTATGGCTTTGCGAAGAGGAGTTAAGCAATCTCGCGAATGTGTGGAGCAGCACTGGCTCAGCTTCTTTGAGGATCCTGAGCTATGGTGGGACAATAGATCTAAAAATGTGAGTGTTCTTCCCAATACCAGTACCTAGATTACAACTTGGCATTTCTCTACAGTGGGGCAACTATCCGGACTTCAAGCATTCGTCCACTGGAGTAGGACTGTGGATTGGTTCTTGCCCTGCTTGGCTGCAACCCAAGATTAAATGCCTAGAAGATGCTACAAATGGAGGTACTCGCAGAGCACACTACAAGAAAGATGATCATAGCATCGGGACGAACTCGCATTCTCCGCTCACACGAGCTACCACCACGAGACAGCCATTGACATACCTGGCGTTCCCAGAGAAGCTGCTGGCGGACTTGAAATCCTGCAACGATTTGGAGGGCGGGAGGGAACTCGAGAAGTCTGCCGCTTCCCAGGGCCAGGACGCGAGCGTCTACGTCGCGGCGGCACTGGTCAGCATGTACGCAAGGTGCGGCAGCCTGATAGATGCGAGAAGAGTTTTCGAGGCCAGGGAAACTCGGGATACCAGGACGTGGAACGCTTTGCTGCTCGGGTACGTCAACAATGGGATGGGGGTTGCTGCGCTCGAGCTGTTCGAGCGCATGGTTTCGGATGGGTGTGCTCCGGATTCCAGGACTTTTGTAGCAGCAGCGAAGGCTTGCGGGATCTCTGCGGCAGCGGAGTTGGCAGAGCAGCAGCAGCAGCAAGGATTCAAGGCTGCTATCAAAGCGAAAAAGAGTCTGGAAACCGGTGTGGCGATCCACGGTCAGGCAAGAACGAAGGGATTCGATACAGACATATATGTGGCGAACACGCTCGTTGGGATGTACGCGAAGTGTGGGGACATGGCCGCTGCTCGCGATGTGTTCGACAGCATCCAGCAGCCCAGCGTGGTCTCGTGGAACGCTTTGCTGCTGGGATGTGTGGAGAATGGAGAAGCCGAGCTCGCCTTGCAGCTCTATGAAGAGATGGTGATCGGCGCGGAAGCTCCTCCTCCTTCCGCGGAGACGTATGTCGCAGCTTTGAAGGCTTGTGTGGCTCTAGGCGCGGAAGAGCGGTGTCTCAAAGTTGGGAGAAGCATTTACTCGCTAGCGCTTGCCAGCGGCTGCATGTCGAATCTCTACGTGAAGAGCACCATGATCGACATGTATGCCAGGTGTGGAAGCCTCGAGGACGCCAAGAAGGTTTTCGACTCCTCGCCGCAGCACAACGCAGTCACCTGGAATGCCTTGCTGTTTGGATACGTCGAGAATGGACGCGCGCAGGGTGCTCTGGAACTCTTTGCGCGGATGAAATCGTCCACCAAAGATGGCGCTCGCTGTGCTCCCACTTCTCGGACTTATCTCGCAGCGGTGATGGCCTGCGCTGCTCTGGCTGCTCAAGAAGAAGCCACCGAGGTGGAGATTGGGCGGTTTGCGAGGCTTCAATCGCTGGAGAGAGGACGAGCTCTCCACCGCGAGGCTGTGAAGGTGGTGGGAGCGGACCTTGATTCAAGCGTCCTCTTCTCGAGCGCGCTGGTTGATATGTATGCGAAGTGTGGCTCCATGGTGGACGCCAGGCGGGTTTTCGATAGCGTGGCTCCGGCTAAGCGGGACGTTGTGCTCTGGACTGGCTTGATACGGGGATACGTCAATAGCGGGGAGAGCGAGCGAGCTTTGGAGCTTTACTCGCGCATGGCTGGCGATCAAGGCTCTCATGCTGGCATAAGCCCAAGTCCTCAAACTTATGGTGCTCTTCTCAAGGCCTGTGGCTCCGTCAACGCGCTGGAAGCTGGGGAGCAAATCCATGCCCAAATCGTGGGGCTCCTGGACAAGAATCCAATCCTGGTGACGTGTTTGATCGACTTCTACGGCAAAACAGGGAGAATGGCTGCTGCTCGCAAGGTGTTTGATCAGTGGATCTCCGTGACCAAGCATGATATCGCGGCCTGGAACGCGGTGATAGCGGGATATAGCCTCCAAGGTGATGCATTGGCGGTGTTTGAGATGCTGGAGAGAATGGAGGAGGAAGATGGCCTGGAGCCAAACGGGGTGACCTTCGTGTCGGTTTTGAGCGCTTGCAGCCATGCCGGTCTGGTCGAGGAGGCGAGGAAGTATTTTGCAGCGATGAGCAACAAGCATGGAATTTCTCCAGGGAGAGAGCACTACGTGTGCATGGTGGATCTGCTGGGCCGCGCAAACCGGTTTGGCGAGGCGGTAAACGTGATCGAATCCATGCCCATGAAGCCGGATGCGATCATCTGGAAGACGCTGCTCGGGGCGTGTCGAAAGTGGAAGAATGTGGCCGTGGGAGAGGTGGCTTTCGAGTCGCTGGTGGAGCTCGACGCAAGCAGCGCTGCGGCGTATGTTCTCATGGCCAACATATACTCGAGCACAGGCAAGCTCGACGAGAGGAGCAAAGTTCTTGCTAGAAGGAATGTGGCCAAGGCTTGGAGGAAGCCGGGCAAAAGCTGGTGGACCGATTCCAGTGGCCGGGTCCATAGCTTTTTGGTCGGGAACACCACTCACGAGCAGATTGGAGAGATCCGTGCCAAGCTCGAGGAATTGGTGGCGAGGATGAAGGAGAATGGATATGCTGCTGACGTTGAGAGTGTGCTCAAGGATGTGAGCGATGGCGAGAAGGAGGACGCGCTTTGCCAGCACAGCGAGAAGCTTGCAGTCGCTTGTGCGTTGATCAATTCCAAGCCAGGAAGCGTGGTCAGGATTGCAAAGAACTTGAGAGTGTGCCAGGATTGTCACAAAGCCACCGCAATCATCTCCAAGCTGGAGGAGAGGGAGATCGTGTGTAGAGATGCGAGCAGGCTCCATATTTTTAAAGGTGGACAATGCTCATGTGGTGATTATTTATAAGACAAATAATCTAGTACCATTAGCTTGGCTAAGAAAAGTGATGAATGAGCAAGTCATGGGCGCGCTCAAAACAATCTCTTGCTATCTCCAGAAAAAGATGGGTTTAGTAATAATTATTTTGCAATATCCACCTGAACACCAAATCGCAATTGCGGAATTTGGCTCCGAACTTTATAATGATGTGGCCGTAATGGAACAAGAAGGATTCTTGGTGAGGACAGTATCTAGAGTGGAATATGTAGCTGCTTGTGAATAAATAATGCTGCAGTAATGATTCATTATGATGAATATCTTCCTTGCCATGCCAGATAAAGGACGTTCGCCACCACCACAGGATCCTCTAGATGGAATTACTGCCATGTGCTATCACATTATCTCTATTATCTTTCCAAAGGTAATTATTATGACACCAAATAATAAGACAAAGAGGCCTAACCTCGCCTAGACCCAAAGACCCCCATGTCCACGGCTGCAGAGCTGGATGCTCAAAGCCTCGCACTACTTCAGTCGCTCTCGAAGCATGCAGTTCTCCTCCGTGTAAACAATTACCAACGTCCAAACTATAAGGTATGTTAAGTTCCTTACCCTAATATTCCTTTGAGCTTAAACATAACTCCATACAAAAGAGCTTAAAAACAAAGAAAAACTTGGTGAGCAAGCTTTGGAGAAATCATGTCAGAAACAACATTCATGAAGCTACTTACTCTCATGCTGCTGAGTCCTGGCCGACTTCTTTTGCAGAAGCAAGTGAAAATGCCAAGCTTGAGTTGAAAGCCCAGGGAGGGCTTTCCGTCACTGATGGTAGCAGCTTCGTCCCCTTGTGGCAAAGCACTCCCGGACAGTGTTGTGCTGAAAGTGCTGTGCTGCTTGAGAACAGGATCTTAGTTGTTTTTGGGAAAGACAAGAAAGGTAGCTTCGATTCTCCAACAAACCTTTTGCCCAAGCAGCAGCTCCTTATTCAAGGAAAAATCTGTCCTTGGGATACATGAGGTTGATTTCCCAGTTTGGAGCATACCAGCTTATTCTCAATAGTGGTCAGGTGCTGCTCAAGAACTTAAAGTTGGAAAGTACTAGTCTACCAAATAAGTGAATCTAGACACTTTCCATAATTAACATTTAGAACCGAAATGAGACTAATACATAGGGCATGATAGCAAGGGTGTTTGGTAGACACAGTAAGCAATCATTTAGCGAATATTGAGGGAACAATCTCAATATTGTGGGGGTTCTTGATACTAACAAGTGCAAGTTAATGACAGGAGTTTCTCAAACTAGGTCAAGTATGAAACATATAGGGTTCTTACCTTATGTTTATTCGATTTAAGTGCATGGTCATTGACCAGTTTCTCAACTAGCTCAAGTGGGAACTGATAACAAGTCCAGCAATACCGATTTCCTGCCGTCATGGCAGTAAGGAAAGAGTGTTCTTAAAGATTGGCCGACAGGTAACTTTCAATACCTGAAGTCACATTTACAACACTCTCCCCCCCTAGGGAAGATCGACATCCTTGTAAATGCACACTTGAGTTTAGACCACCATCAAGGAAACAACTCCAGAAAAAGTTCATGGTGATCACACTATGTGAGAAATGCACCAACTTAAATGAGTTAGGATAACCTCTTTGTCTAATGCAGATGTGCTACCCACTCAGACACCTTCTAGCCGTCACTGACAAAGAAATGACCAATGGAGTTAGCCACCCTTGTTGCTTTGGTTGTCACCCAACTTACAAAAGTGTGATACACCCCTGCTTGCAGAGACATAAAGAGAAAAGCCAAAGGCCCCAACCCTCATGAGCAAAGAAATTAAACCTGTCGGTAAGGTTTAGATAAACTACTGTAAATAGGTAGTTAGAGTTGTTTACATGGTCACGCCCTTGTAATGAAATAAGGAATATTGATAGAGAGGCAGGTGATGTGACCAGTCAATAGTAACTACCCCATGACTAAAGATTTCACCATGCACACGAAGTGCCGAAGCTAGGGTACCTATATTGGCCCAAACTTAAAGATCAATAGATGGACAATATCAAAGTCATAAATAATGATATATTAAAGACTTAATTATCAGTGATTAAATCTTAGATTAGAACACAAAAGTATTCCAAGTAAGTTATCATCCAATAAACCAATATTAGAGTATAGGAACCACCAAAATCAGAATAATTAGAAATATAAGATTCACCATCCTACAAAATTCAACAGTTAATGTATCATCAAGGAAACTCAATGATGAAATGTAACTACTTGAAGATTGCAGATAGTATACCAAACAACTTACCAAAAATAACTCAAAGAACACAAAATATCATTGATTGGCAAGCAAAATGCTTGCAAATGTATCATACAAAAGAAATAACATCCAAATCTATCAAAACTAACTTGAGCAACAATCAACAAAATAGAATGAATGCAGTAAGACCAATAAACACTTGTTCATGCCAAGTATTGCACTAATCAATCTAACTAGATCCCGGTCAACAATACAAAAGAACCAAAGTTGCTTAAGCAAGTGTCAATAACATTTTACTGATGTCTCAAACTCAAGAGACCAATCCAGAGCAAACCACAAAGAATATATGGTTTTGCGAAAAGCCATAATCTATCAAAGAGAACAATTAATCATCATGAAAGATCATCAATTATTCCATTAATAAAGAGATGCATAATCACTGTGGAAGAAAGAATTAACCATTCCAAAGAACGGCAAATCATTCTATATCAACAATAATCAAGCAAAACCTTTGACAAGGCAACTATCCTAGATGATAATTAATTATCACTAGTGATTACTAACCAAAAGTTCGAAGAAACCTATAGCCAGGTCATGCCTAATAATAATCATGAGTCTCGTATGAACCAACTTAAATGCTAAAGAAGAAATCATGGTATAACCCATAATATCTTTCTCAACACATCAAAAAACTAAACTTCATAATGCAAAGCTAATGAAAAGTGTATTTACATCAATCCAAAAGCCAAGCATAACAAAGTTATGTTCAACAAGTGATCATTAAATAATCCTCCATGAATCCATCTATAACAAAATGTAACTCATTTTATAACAAGCACAAGAAAAATCATTAATGATCGATATATCCCAACTTAAATCCAACAAGGATTCAATCACTTCAATATCAATCATTAATTCTTTTTCCTGTAAAGTTAGTATAGTCCATGACTAAATCACTTTTCAAGGAAAAATTAAAGCTCAACCCCTACTAAATAATCTCGTCTAGAACACAACTAACTCAATTTACCACTTAGTTTATTTGAATGTCAATACAATTGCTAATTAGCAAATGCACGAATGCCAATAACACAAAGCCATAGCCAAATCATCAACACTATCTTCATTGAGATTAATGAAACTTAATATCAATCCTACGAAGAGACATCTCATCCCACTTGAATTTCAATATCAACAATGTCAACGATAAGGCATCACTTCAATGCTATTAACACCATAACAAAGCTATAAGAAAGCACAAGTGAATCACCACTCAAAACTCCTTAACAACTAAGCTAACCAAGGTCAAAGATACTTTACTCAGTATCCAAAACCAATCCTTGAGCAAAACTCAGTTACAGATAACACTTCCTCAAGGAGTGAATCACCACATCCAAGACTCTATGAAATCCAACACTACATACTAAACGTATCCAAATGATATCGATAGAGGTAGAGTCAACATGCCAATATAGAAAACCCATGTAAGTCTAATAACACGATCCTCCACAACATCATCCAGTAAAGCAAATGCATCATTGATAAATCTTCATTGAATGAAGCAAGTGTCAATAGTCTTTGACAAAGTCTACAAGTAATCATTAGTTCGCAAAGTAACTAACAATCACTTTTCAACTTGCCTTTATAAGACTCAAACACTAAACTCATGCCATTGAGTCATATACTTGTTCAACATAAATATAATATCCCAAGTATGAGATAAAGGTTCATGGACAAACACAAACTAAATGACTACTTGAATCCAACTCAATTGCAATAAGCTCACCAACATGTCTAGCCAATAGCTTTGAGCATCTCTTGAAGAGGCTAGTTATGCATGATTAACACTCAGTTAAAACCAAAGTGAGGACCATGAGATAGACTCATATCAGTACACAACCTCCTCATCGACAAAGCTATAGTATAGGTACTAACATTTCAAACTTAAACAACTAAGTTGGACATCACCATCCTCAGCCAAGGCACAGGGTTACCAAGATTAAGTCAAGATTAATGAGAGTTTATTACTCTCATAGAGTCTTAATGAAATGCAAAGTGCAACCTGCCACCGAACATAACGCTATAGAAGAAAGGCACAAGGGTCACCTTTCTAGAAAAGTGCAAGAACCACTTTTCTACACTAACTCCAGACTCTATCCAACTCAATTACTTTAACACCAAAAGTTAGCATCCCCTTTTGGGTTGTATCATACAAACTACCTACTAAGGTCTAAGTTAACAAAAGTTAATTCCAACCCTTTCACTAGTTTGTATTAACTTAATAAAACAGAAAGGTTTTCAGACAAAATAACAATAAATCAGCCATTGGATAAGTCTAAGAAAATTTGTGAAAAATTTTCCATCTTAAAGAAAGAATGACTCTCAATCCAAGAATATAAACTTTCAAGATTCAACCAACTTCCTCCTACTTACAACTTCACATAGGTTCACCTCAACAGAAATTCTCAAGACCCTATAGTATGCTTAAGCCTTGAACATTATGCCCATATTTTTGATATCCAACACCGACATTTGCAAAAATGCAAAATGAACATCTAAGGCTTGATCACAAAGACCATGTCTTCGGATATTCACATTGCACTAACACTTTTCTTCAACCATCTTCAAGATCTAATGTGAAGCCAAAACACTAACAAAAAAAATGATATGGAAAATCAAGGTCAAAGGAAAATTCCTTATCACTTGAAATAATAAGGCCACTTCCACTAACACAAGTGCTAACAATGTCAATTCAACTATACACCTTTTCCATCCAACAATCTACTCCAAGTGCTAATGGATAAACCAACAAACAATAGCAAGTGAATGCTATAACCCTTTTTAACACTTTAATGGGCAAACTCCCCAGGAAACAAGGTACTAACTTAAGCTTAGCATATCATAGATCACCATCAAGAATCCAATCAAAGCTACTTACAATGCTATTTTGTGCAAGTAGTCTAGCTTCACCATCAACCACTTTGGGGTTGGTCATCATTTAATTAAGCAACTTCGTAAACACATTGCTCATTATCACATAAGATATGATATAAGTATCATAATGACTTGATCATCAATCAAGCAACACTATGAGCAATGCTTATATCACTACTACAAAGGTTTAAGTAAGTATTAAGTGTCAATTCGATTCGACAAAATGCAACATAAATGCCACACCCCACCGATAGAGATTTACAATACTCAACACCACTAACTTTTGTTCATAACAGGGACAATCTCATACCACTCTCTTTCGGACTAAACTCAAAACTAATTCAATACCAAGCTACTCAAGGAATAATAGCAAGGATCCCTGGAAAAGAATTGAGCATTGCAAACCAAGTTTTTCAATAGCAAGCCTAGACAAAATGGTTTAGCACTTCATTGTTATCCATTCTATAACTCACCACTTTTAAGACCATCATAACCAACATGTATTAAGGTAGGGATTTTTGATTGCATAATGTGAACATGAGCAATGAGTTAACATTTCATTACAAATCATCTCTCCAAGAAGAGAAAATGATTTACGTGTTTGATCCTTTGACCTCGATAATTCTCTTTTCGGTTTCATCTTTGACCAAACCTCAAGCTTGCATTTGCACTACCTTCAATCCAATCCAAGAAAAGTTTATGAGAGAGCACGACAATGATTACTTGAACCAAAAGACTAATCCCTACAGTCTTGGTTGATCCATTTTGTAATCATACCTAAGAAGGATCCACTAGTGCTATGCTAAACAATTACAGACCAGCCTATTTGCCACTCATAACAAACCTAAGGAAGGTTTATTTTCACCCATGGTACATGGAACAACTCATGGAATCATTTGAATAACTCATGGAACCATTGATAAGCTAAAATTAGTCCTACCAACTCAAAGTGTAACTTTGAGTTGCTGATGCACCTCACTCACGAGCCCAAGTGAAAACTCGTGCAAAATGGTATACCTCAAATCTATCCGATGAGCCCAAGAGCAAGCTCACATCATATGGTACAACAAAGTAACCAAAATTTATACTTAAGGAACAATTGCGAAGCTTTTGCACCCAAATGTGTATCCATTTAGATCATCGTTTCATCTCTGCGTATGCAACGAGACTAATTGCCCAATCTCATTGGATAGTATTTACCGAGACGTATCTTTTGATACCAAATGTGGCACACGTGGTTTTTACCCTTTATCCTCATAGGATAACACCACGAAGTGGAACCTAAACCCTCCATGTGCCACGTGTCATATGCCACGTGTCCATAGGACAGTGGTGTGGAACCCGAGGTTCAGGGCCTTGGGCCACTGAACGAAGGAACTGTGCCAAACTTCCAAGCATAAAGCCAAGGAGTGACGGAACTAGACCACGGAGCAACTCCCAAGCATACAGCCCAAGGAGTGAAGGAATTGAAGCCCGGAGCAACTTGGAACAGTCCTAGAGCAACCAGCATCCCATTGCTAGAACTAGCATGCAAAACGGAGCCAAACAGAGTCTAGCGCTATTTCGGCATACCGATGGCCTAACACAAGGACATGGGTACTCCATCAGCTAGTATGGTGTGGAACTTGGGCTTAGACCCAAGTCAGACACAAAACAAAAACAAGCACGCAAGTAGGAGCTAAACTATGCCTCAGGTTGGTAAGCCGTACCCGACCTACCCACTATCCTTACTATACATTTGGAACCTTTCCCCTGAGGAACACATGCTTTGGGCTTTCACCCCAAGCCTCCCTTAGTATCAGGAGTTAGTCTCTGGGATAAACTTGAAATTTATTAAATATGAATTTGGACACGGGACAAATACCATTGTGTTTAGGACAATCTCTACATTCCATAAATGTGCTAAATGAGTGAATCTAGACACTTTCCATAATTAGCATTTAGGACCGAAATGAGACTAATATATAAGGCATGATAGTGAGGGTGTTTGGTAGACACAGTAAGCTATCATCTAGCAAATATTGAAGGACCAATCTCAATATTGTGAGGGTTTTTGATACTAGCAAGTGCAAGCCAATGACAGGAGTTTCTCAAACCAGATTGAGTATGCTCAGCAAGAAACACATAGAGTTCCTACCTTATGTTTATCTGATTTAAGTGCATGGTCATTAACCAGTTTCTCAACTAGCTTAAGTGGGAATTGATAACAGGTCTAGCAATACTGACCTTTTGCCGTCGTGGCAGTAAGAAAAGAGTGTCCTTAAGGATTGGCCGATAGATAACTTTCGATACCCGAAGTCACATTTGCGACAAGAATGGTGTTCCTAATTCAAAGTAGTGATTTAAATAAATAATATAATGTGACTTTGTCAAGGTGACCAAGTGGAACTTAATACCTAGGGTGGCACAAAATAAAAAAGAGGATGATAGTACCCTTTAGTAAAGAACTTCCTAGGATGGGGAAGTGGAGTTTACACAATATGTGCAATGTAAGGTGTTAGAGACACCTAGGAAATTGACTTAAGAAGTCAATATTGAAATTTCAAAGTATGATAGTTATGTTGGTAGAGGCCTAAACTACTTTGGAATGAGTAGTGAGATTGAGATAGATAAGGTATCTCTAACAGGTTTAGCAAGAATTAGACAAACAAAGGAAAATAACTATTATATATGATCTAATGAGACTCTAAGTTGGAAAAATGATGCTTTTAGAGAATGTGTAAGGCATGGTGAGCATTCGGTGTCTAACTAGTGATGAATATTAACTATGCTAAGGATGAAAATGGTAATCTATGATGGGGTTACTTTATAAAATGGTTTATTGTTCAATGAGGATATCGAACTTCGTTTATAGGTGGTGGAGTTGTGAGACACAAATCCCTAAGCCCCAAAAGTGGAGCCAAATATATGCCACATAGTAGTGGTCGAAGCAAAAGTCTAACGAACATAAGACATTTGGACCAAAAGCTCCAACTCATAAAGTTGATAGTGGGTGTGGAACTCCAAATAAAGTGCTTGAAGAATGATCACAAAGCGATCAATAAATGAGTCTTTGGAAATGGACACAAGAAGGACAGACACATAGCAAGTGTCATGACACATAGAAGTGTCAGTGTCTGAGGAATTCGAGGAGTTCAAGATGGAGTCCAAAAATGAGTCTAAGACCGAGACCAAGACTAAGACTGAGACCAAGATCAAGATTGAGATTGAGTTTGAATTCAAGTCCAAGTTGTAAGACTTGATGACTATGAGGCAACTAAGATATAATTGATTGGATTAGTGGAAGTTAACTTCCCAAGACTCTTTATTGGGATAAAAAGGTTAGATATGTCCCTTGGGAGATAAATTATTTATATTGCAATATAGTAAGTCAATGTCATAAAAAGAAATGTTTATTATTAAAGAAGGCCATCATTGGGATATATAAACACTTTAAAACACCAAGAAGTGGTATTTAATATCATGAGGGCATTAGATAAAGCCCAAGGAACTAAGTCCCTAGCGAAAAATGGATAGCAGATGCTATTTAACATTCAAAGTTGTAGAGATGAAAGAAGTTCATTTATCCGAATTGGACAAAGCTAAAAGGGTTTTGGCAAAACTAATGATTGGCATACAAAGGCATATGAATAATAACGTTAATCCTAATATATGGGATTAAGGTGAGCATATCTAGATTGAAGGACCACTCCCTAAGCCATCAGATAAGTTCATCGCTAAGAATACTTGTTAAGGCATAGGAGAAAGTGCAAAGCTATCCTTTTAGCCTAGAGGAGAATAATTGTGTAAGGCCAAAAGAAAATAATAAAGGGATAGAATTGAAATATAAGAATCAAAGGGCATAGTTAAGTGTAGTTATGCAAGTTGGGAGTGGAGAATCAATAGGGTGCTCGAAAGTCTTGCTACTGACAACTGTGCTATCATTAGGATTCTTAAGTATAGAATTGCCCATGTTAGACCATATAGCAATTAAGAAACTTGTGAAAGGAAAAGCCTTAGTAAGCTAAAGGATAGAGTCCTTTCAATGTTCTTAAAGAATTTTCTAGGGTACTTAAAATCACAAGTGTAAATGGTTCATAGGAACACACAAAATCAAAGTGGTGTAGTAGAAGTATGACCGTAAAGTTTGCCTTGAGGCGAGGCTAACAAAGTTAGGGAAATAATTCTCGAATATTCAAAAAGATGGCTTTGAATAAAAGTTAATTTTTGAGAACTTTTACACTTATGCATAGAACCATGTTATGTTTATCAGGTAATTTACTAAGCAAAATTGGCAAATCAAAGGGACAAAACCCTCTCATTTAATGTAATAACTTTCCTTTTAGGTTTTTTTTAGCTTGATCTCTCCTGCTCCACTAATGTGTGTTTGTGATCTTGGAAGGGAGTATAACAAAGAAAGCGAGCGAAGTTTTGGAGTGGAGTGTTTCTATAAGATCAACCACATGAATCAAACATATGACTTCGTAAGGATCATCGCAGCAAATCCTGTTCTTTGAAAGTGTTGACTTCAAAATTGATGGCCCATGAGGCCAATCATGGAAGAGTCCATACATGATCACAAACTGATTAACTAGCTCTTTAAGTAAGAGGACTTGGAAGTTCGGAGAAACTAAGTTCTTAAGCTGTGATCCATAATGCACATTGGGTATAACTTGGTGCACTAGCGTGAGGAGTCATGCCAAACATTCTAGGTGATATCATCCGTAGATACATATACGAAAGTTAGGTTTGAGTCTTATTTGTTTAGTGCTTGGGTTTGATGAAACATGTATATACATTCTCTAATATCTCGTAGGGACTAATACAAAAACTGGGCATGCTGCCTGAAGCTCTCGCTACCTAGTGGAAAGCTCCCTCATCCAACATGATCCTAAACCTGAAGTAGAAGTGGCTGTGGTCGCCTCTGTTATGTCGCATTCAAATCCAAGTCCCCCCTTCATGCTGACATCAAGATTGACTCCGGGGGGCACCATCTCCAACAAACCTCTTTATGGTCACCTTCACCGAAACATGGTAGCCATGCTTTCTAACATTCCTCAAGCCTCTCTAGCTTCCTTTTGTCTTGAAGGATAGCATGGTGGAGCCATATTGCTGCCAATGTAAGTCTCCACCACTCGGCCATTACCTACAATACCCTGACTTGTGTCCTGTCAAAAAAGTGCTTGGGTTAGTTCTTGGGTTTGAGTGTTTGAGTTAGTGCTTGAGTTTGAATGCTTGGGTTAGTGCTTAGGTTCGAGTCCCACCCTACTAAGGCGTGGTGATAGTTTGGAATATGAGGACACTTATTTTTTGGCAGTCATAGACTCTAAGTAAATAGGCTAGCTTGGGCACACAGCCAAATGGGGGATGCCATGGAGTCATGATGCATGGTTAAATTACTTAGTGTGAAAGTTTGGCATATCTAACTTGAACACTTTTGTGCAAGTGGCACCAAAGACATGGTGAATGAGATAGGGACACTCAATCTTAGTTGTTATGGACCCTTGGCTAGAAGGGTTGACTTAGGTGCATTGCCAAGTGTGGGGAATGATCCTGGGGTCATGGTCAACAACTTAAAGGTTTGGTAGATCTAATATTTATTGGTAAACCCATTAAGCTGTCTATGTGGGATCATTAGGTGAATCCATGGTTGATAGTCAAGAATAAACTCTTTAATGGGTTAAGGAACAATGTTCCTAATTCAAAGTAGTAATTTCAACAAATGATATGGTGTGACTTAGTGAAAGTGATCAAGTGCGAAGGACACCTAAGGAAAATATGTTTCCAAGGATGGATTCTAAAATGCTCTAATTTAGCAAAAGTGAAAACTCCAAGGGAGGGAGTGGCAAGGTAGCCAAATGATAGTGTTATGGATAGCCCTAGCACAAATTATAGATAAGTGGAACTTAGTGCATAAAGTGGCATAAAATAAAAAGAAGGTGTAAGAAACCAATTTTTTCATTCTACTTTAGTCATTTAATCACACTTTTGACCACTTAGAAGAGTTTCACTCACTACCTCCATAAGTCTTATTTTGAACTTACAAACATGTTAGCCTCATGAATGATATATATGCCACTTATCCTTTACACTTGGTTCAAGTGCTCCATATGTTTGATCTCATGATAGACCCCCCAAAGGTACTATTGACTTATCAACCAGTTACACTAACCCCTTTCCATTCATCTTTGTCACAACCTCATCTCCCAAAAACTGGGCCATCCATTTAGGAGTGGTCATCCCAGAAGCATAGCTTAACATCCTTAGGATGCCCAAAGACATGGGTAACACCCTCTCTAATGTCCCTTCTTCAGTCCCCACCAAATCCCTCACTATCTACAGCTGTGCTAACCAACACTGCCACTGGGTCAGAGTCTAACGACTTGACCACTAAGTCCCATTGACCTTTGGGACTTCCTCACTTTGTGATTGTATCCTTAGTCACTACACAAGAGGATTACTCTTTTTCCTTTCCATAATCTAAGACTTTAGAATGACATTTCAAAACATTATGGCCCTACATGAGTCTCGTAGGTACTCTCCCCACCTTCTGCCTTTAGGTGCCCTAGCCATGTGACTAGAGCATGGTTTCGATTAGCCATGCCAGATATCCAAGTAGGTAGTGCAACCCATACTTGGATTGGGAGCATCAATCATTTGATCTCCCGAAGGAGCTAGAGCTAGTTCTTGAATACTTCACCAAGTTACCACATTTGTCTATCTGTGTTCACTCTAGCCTTAAATTCCTCAGTGGTTATATTATCACTCACCATGTGGGTATAGCCTTCTTTGGTCACATTGGCCTTTCCTAGCTAAACTAGCTCCATTATAGTCCTCCCTCTACTATACTTTTAGAGCTCACTAAAACCCCCAGGGTTTAGGAGACGATTGCTTTGGGCTTTCACCCTCGGACTCGGACTCAAACTCAAACTCAATCTCAGACTTAGTCCTGGACTCAGTCTTAGTCTCGATCTCAGTCTCAAACTCAAACTTAGTCTTGGGCTTAGTCCCGGACTCAGTCTTAGTCTTGGTCTTAGTCTCTTTCTTGGCCTCGATCTCGGACTCCATCTCAGGTCCATCTTAAACTCGACCTCGGACTCCATCTTGGGTCCATCTGGGACTCAAACTCGGACTCCATCTTGGGTCCATCTCGGGTCCATCTTGGATCCATATTAGACTCCATCTCGGACTTCATCTTAGGTCCATCTTGGGTCCATCTTGGGTTCATATCGAACTCTATCTCGGACTTCATCTCGAATTCCTTCTCAGACTCCATCTCAGATCCCTTCTCGAACTCCATTTCAGACTCTATCTCGGACTCTTTCTCAAACTCCTTTTCAAACTCTTTTCAAACTCATTCCTGACACTTCCATGTGTCACAACACTTGTCATGTGTTAGTTTTTCTTGTGTCCCTTTTTAGAGACTCATTCATCGATTACTTCATACTTATTCCTCAAGCATTGTGTTCAGAGTTCCATTCTTACTCTCGACTTTCCAAGTAGGAGCCTTTAATCCAAGCATGTTACTCTTGTTGGACTTCCATTTTGACCACTATTATGTGGCACCCTTTCTACTGCACTTTGGGGCTTAGGGATTTGTGTCTTACAAAAGGATAATGATACCCTCAAGTAAAGACCTTCCTATGATGGGGAAGTGGAGTTTACACAATCTGTGAAATGCAAGGTGTTAGAAACATCCAAGAAATTAATTTAAGAAGTCAAAATTATAGTTCCAAATTGCAATAGTTATGCTGATAGAAGCTAAGACTACTCAGGAATGAATAGTGGGATTGAGATAAAATAAAGTGTTTTTAAAGAATTTAGCAAGAACTAAATAAACAAATGGGAAGGACCACCACATGTGATTAAATGAGAATCTAAGTTGAAGAATCTATGTTCATTAGAGGATAGGCAAGGCATGGTGAACCTTTAGTGTGGAACCATTAACGAATATTAATTTGGTGCTAAGGAAATCCATAATGGGGTTATTTTATAAAATGGTTTATCATTCGATGAGGACATCGAAATTCATCAATGGGTGATGGAGTTGTGAAACACAAATCCCTAAGCCCCAAAGTGGAGCTGAAAGGGTGCCACATGACTATGGTCAAAGTGAAAGTCCAACAAGCGTAACATGTTTAGACCAAAAGCTCCAACTTGGAAAGTCAAGAGTGGGTTTAGATTTGCTTGAGGAATGAGTATGAAGCAATTGGTGGATGAGTCTCTAGAAAGGGAAAAAAAAAAAGGACTAATATATGGCAAGTGTCATGACATATGAAAGCGTCGGGATCAAGTCCAAGAAAGAGTCCAAGATAAAATCCGAGAAGGAATCCGAGAAGGATTCCAAGGAGTCTGAGAAGGAGTTTGAGATGGAGTCCAAGATGGAATCTGAGAAGGAGTTTAAGATGGAGTCTGAGATGAAGTCTGAGATGGAATCCAAGAAAGAGTCTAAGATGGAGTTCAAAATGGAATCCAAGAAGGAGTCTGAGATGGGGACCAAGATTGAGAACGTGATTGACATTAAGATTTGGATTGAGACTGAGACTGAGACTAAGAGACTAAGGCCAACTCCGAGTCTAAGTCCAAGTCCAAGTTCAAGTTTGAGTCCAAGTCCAAGTCCGAGTCCGAGGGTGAAAGACCAAAGTGATCGTTTCCCAGACCCTAGGGTGTTTGATGAGCTCCATAAGGATACTAGGGGGGAGGACTCTAGTGGAATCAGTTTGGTTAGGAAAGGCCAGTGTGATGAAGGAAGGCTAGACCTATGTGGTGGGTGATAACATAATTACTGAGAAGTATAAGGCTAGAGTGAATATGGATGGACAAATGGGGTAACTCTGTGAAGTGTTTACGTGCTATCTCTAGCTCCTTTGGGAGATCAAATGGTCAATACTCCCAATCCAAGTGTGAGTTGCACTACCTACTTGGATACTTAGTATAACTCATTAAAACCTCACTCTAACCACATGGCTAAGGCATCTAAGGGTGGAAGGTGGGGAGAGTACCCACTAAACTTGCGTAAGGCCATAGTGTTTCATAATGTCATTCTAAAATCACGGACTGTGGAAAGAAAGAGGAGTAATCCTTTTGTGTAGTGACCAAAGATACGGTCATAGGGTGAGGAATTCCCAAAGGTTAGCAAGATTTAGTGATCAGGCCTTTGGGCTTGGACCCAGTGGTTGTGTTGGCAAGCACTGCCATGGATGGAAAGGTACTTGGTGGGAACTCAAGAAGGGACATTAGGGAAGGGTGTTTCCTATGTTTTCAGGCATCCTAAGGATATTAAAGTAAGGTTTTGGGATGACCACCCATGGACTGATAGCTTAGTCTTTAAAAGATGGGACTATGGCATTGGTGGTTTTGAACTACCAATGAGACAAAGGTAAATGGATATCACTTTAGCATAATAGATTGAGATGTTTGTGGTTTTTTTAGGGTGTTTTTTATGGGATCGAACACGTGGGACATTTAAACCAAGTGTAAAAGTTGAGTGGCATAAATGCCATTCACGGGGCTAATATATCCTCAAGTCAAAAATAGGACTTATAGAGGTTATGACTGAGACTCCTCCAAATGGTTAAAAGTGTGGTTAAATGACTAAAGTAGACTGGAAAATTTAGTTGCTGACATATGGAGTGACTTGGGAATAGTATTAGAGCATTAAGTATCCCAATGTTATGATCAACATTCAAAATGGAGCTAAATAAAGTCTAGCACTTTTTCAGTATATTAATAGCCTAATGCAAGTATATGGGAACTCCATTAACTAGCATGGTATAGAGCTTGGGCTTATACCCAAATTAGACATAGAAGAGGATGATTCAAAGTTTAGTTGAGCTCACGAGTTGAGCTCAACTCAGCACAAGTCAACTCAAGTCAACACAGTCAACTAGAAGTCTTATAAAAGAAATGTAAATTGATGAAATGAAGGTTCTAGTAAACTTTAAAATATTGAAATATATAAATATCTGAGTTAAAAGTTTTTATAAGATTGAAATTTTTAAAAAAGACAAAGCTCACAAGAACCTATCTTTTATAAAGATATATTATTTACTATGACTATTCTTACAGCTGTCATATTTTTATTTGACTACTTTATATTTTAATTATATTTACAGCTGTATATACTACTTTCATTTAAAAGATTTTTTAGGGTTCTTGAGAAGATCAGAAACAAGGAATAAAAGATTTGTGAGGAAGAGTTATAATGCAAAGGAATGTGAAAATGTTAATTTCCTTTCACTATCACAATCTCCATATTACACTCTTGGTCCTTATTATCCATCTAGAAATGTGGAGACCACTATCACAATTGATAAAAATGCTTTTATTACTTTAGAAATAACAGTTTAAAGCAAGAGAAATGAAGAAATGAGTAATACAGTAGAAAACACTAAGAAATCTACTCCATAAAACTTTCTTTGACATTTTGACATTTATAATTTACATATTAATTCATATAAAAAACTCTATTGCCAGCCTATATCACAATCCTCCCATTTGAAAAGACCAAGCTATATTTTTGTAATGAATCCTCAATAAGAGAAAGGTCAATGCACACCAAACTGTAAAATCTTGGAGCAAAATAACAGTCGGATCTATGGCAAATGCCCCTGAAACATTGTAAGGCTCGTGTGGTCTCATGTGGTGTCCGATCGAGATGCTTCTTTGCAGGGTCATCAAGAAAGACATTGTATACCATTCTGTAAAATCTAGTTGCGATCTAACGGTTGGATCTCCAGAAAACTCAAAAAAATCTCGCGCGTGTCAGAATATCCTAGGAATATACTCCTATGTGCCCCTGAAAATGGCATGCGGCCCCACGCCATTCAAGAGATAATGCCAGATGACGCCGAGAATTTTTTGGTGCATTTTTTGGGTTCAAAATTGCATGAGCCCACACGCTATAAAGTTTATCTTTGCCAAATAGAGAAAAGTTTATCTGTGTCATGTGAGGTAATTACAGTCCTTTGTGCTCGGCATCTGCCTCTTGCAGCATTTGCACTGAAAGGGAATTTTTCTCCATTCAGCATTTGGCCCTGAAAATGGCATGCGCCCACACGCCATTCAAGGAATAACGCTACAGCACGCCTGGATTTTTGGGTTTAAAATGTTTAGGGTTTTTTGGGTTTTTTCAAAATATTTTGGGTCCAACGTTTTTTGGGTTTCTTTGGTTCAAAATTGCATGCTATAATATTGATTTGAGAGAAAAATAGAAACAGATAGAATTTCTTTATTTAGCTGAACATCTACCATTTTTGGAAATACAAGATGCTTTGGAATATCCAATCATGCATGGTATAAATATAGCGAGGGTATTAAATGATATCCCAATCATGATCTTTCTTTTGGATTTCACGTGCATGCAGTCTGAGGAATGATGACGTTGCGGATTTCTTTTGGATTTTGCGTGCTTGCATGCGTGCGGCAATCCAGAAATTAATGGTGGCGCCCAAGTTCGAGGAATGATGACGTGGCGGGATTACCAACCGTTGTGACATTTCGCGCGTGTGAGGTTAGGTTTTGCATTTTGCTTTGTACTCGCGCTCGCACACTCGCGCTCCCGCTCGCATCGCGCTCCCACTCGGGATCACGCTCACTTCTCTACAGGTTTCTCGTGTGCATCGGCGTCCACTCGCACTTGCATCACACTCGCGCTCACATCGCGCTCGTGTGCATCGGCGTCCACTTCAAGACACACCCAGTTTGTAACTTCGCCGCCAACTCCGCCGCCCACTCCGCCACCCACACGCAGCCCACTTGGCGTCCCGGGAGATTTCAGCACCACTCTCCAACTGTAAGTGGCAGAGTAGCCTTGCTGCTACGATCCGCTGCACACACAGTGCACATTCGCCAGCGAGTCCGGCCTCGATTGTCACGGCCTCCATTCGGTTTCAAATGGTAAGTCTTTTAGACCAAGTAGAAAATGGCATGAGGCCACATGCCATTCAGTAGCAACATTGGCATGCACCGATTGGGCTCTCGAGTGCAGTCCGGTTATAGATGGCGTGTAGCCTCACGCCATCTTAGGATGCAGCCTCAAGACATCTGATGCAGTGGTGAATGGCGTGTGGCCTCACGTTATTTCCAGCTGCTAGCTTTTCATCTGTCAGCTCTAATTGTTGTGCATTTCTGAACAGGCGAGGAATTGCGTTCTTCTTCCAGCCACTGTCAATGTGGATGCAGAGAAGGGGGAGGAGCTCACCAGTTGGACTTTCGGGATGGAAGGCGAAGATCTGATGCTGTACAACACAGATGGTGGGAGAAAAGAATGCATGGGGATCCTCATCCAAGTGACAGACACTCCATGCAGTTCCATGCAAGAATATGGACTGGCACTTGTGGTAGAGACAGCGTCCGCCTTCAAGATCCACCTTGCACATCCTAGCGGCTTCCCGGAGGGGGGCAGTGGCTATGAGGAATTCCTAGAGGGAGCTAGGGAGAGGTTGTCCAGGAGGCCCACAATTTCAAAGACGCTGCGGGTCTATGAAGATCACATGGAATCCACGGACCTCACCTACGGCGATGTTCAAAAACTATATTCCAACATTGAGCCGTTGAGAGTGCCTCCAGTTTGCGAAGCGAAGGGGAAGGGGGTCGATCTGGAAACTACCCCGAAGCAGAAAAGGGTGGTCAAGCTCAAGCCGACGTCCGACTCTGCTACTCCAAAAAAGAAGCTACTCGGTGATGCCATTGCCTCGGGTTCGAACACTACACCCACCAAAAAGAAGAGCCGCAAAAGAGCAGAAAGAGCAAGAAGAGGCAGCAAAAATCGTCGCAGATAATAGTACTTGTTACTATTCCAACAAAGTATATACAATCGACGTGAGCCGTATCGAGATCCAAAGCAAATACAACCACAGGCTAGTATCTGATGAGTGGGTGGAGAAACTGAAGCAGAAGATGCTAGCAAGTCCAGTAACACCCGACATCGCAGACGTGATCCCCTACTACCGAACAATGAAGGGCGAGACGAGGTTTCCAGACTTGATCAATAGGAAGGTGTTGGACGATCAGAACATCCGGTTCTATGCCGTCTCCGGGCAGCATTCTAGCTTGGCGATGCAACAGATAGTTGTGGATATTATGGTGGGCGAGGAGGTGAAGAAAGTCTTCAAGACAAGAGTTGTCCGCCTGGTAAAAGGCAACTCGCCCCTTCGATCTATCATATACATCTCCCACGCGCAGAATGTCAAGCAAGAAACGTGCTACAAATCGGGCCTGCACGAGACATTGGCACGAACACGGAAGCTCTGGGTTCAACTGAAGAAGCCACAAAAACCAGGACAAGGACGTGCACTAGCAACTAGCGCCTGGCAGTAAGCCTCGTTGCATGTGGCATAGCATGTGGCCTCACGCCATTTCCATTGCAGGAATTCTCGAGTCTTCTCTCGAAAACACTGGGGGTCAATGACACACTCAGCATCCATAACATTCTACTCGCGACAAAAGTTGTTTTTGACAAATGGGTAGATGTGCTGAGGAGGTACCATGACGGGGAGTTGTTAAACTCAATGGGTGTGGAGGACGGCCGGAAGCCCAATGATTTGAAGCTCAACGCCTTGCGTTTCTCGCGGTCTCTAGACGACGACGACCTTCTGACAGTGGCTAATGCTCTTCTACGTGGTGAGGTAGTCTTCAACAAGACCAAAATGACTCCCGGCCATATTGTGACATACGAGGACTTGTGCACGACTCTGAGAGCTCGTGCGCTATTGAAGGATTGGATCTTCGAGCAAGTGGCCGTGGCGAGGGTGAGCATCGACACCACGCAAGAGATGATGGAAGAGCTGGACTTGTCAAATGAAGACATCGACGAGTACGTGAAGGGGGCCCCCAAGTTCATCGATCTGCTGCGGGATGCCACGAAAAGTAAAGCTGAGAAGTTGGATTAGTATCCAAATTTCATTAAGAGGGATGTCGACCGCCGGCTTCAGAAACAGCTCAACCCCGCAGCAGAGGCCTATCGAGAACCTTACCGGGTATACGTGAATTCGGATGAGGATCAAAGGTGGAGGAGCATCGTTTCCCGCGGAGATGAATAAGAATAAAATAAATCAAAATCTTTTGAAAGACTTAAAAGTAATATCACATCAAAGAATCAACTTTATTTACATTTCCAAGAATAAAATGTATTCTCACACGAGAGAATGGTAGTGTGCCAACATACCTACCACTATAATGTAGTTTATATTTCCTTGCAATTTATTTCTCTAGAAATTTAGCATGTGTAGAAAAGAATTCATGCACAATAAAGTAGGATTTCATTAGAATGATAAAGCATATGTATACACAATAATCTAGAATTCTATAAGCTCTTCTATTTACAGGTAAGCTATGATTATGAAGCCCCATTTCCGAGACTAACATTTCATAAATCTGAGTATTGTCAATGTCATAATAAATGCATCTCATTCCCAAAACTAAAACTTAATATATAAACTATCTAGAAAAGTTATAGTCATTGTAGGTTCTTTATTCTCCTTGAGCTTCTTGGAAGTTTTTATTGAAATGGCTCGAAGGAAAGTTATTGTTACTCGTACTTGGCCCCTAGCATTTTATATCAATTTCCACCTCCATCCCCAAATTCTACTAGCATTCCACCTTCACCTCCACATAACAATCCTTTTTTGCTAAGAGCTCTAGTGAAGTTAAATTAAAGCTCTCTATATATAAAATTCTGGATTTTGCTATTAAAGAGGGATTGCCTCTAGTGCTTTAAGAGCAATACCATATGTTTTTGTAAGATCTTGCTCTTGATATGGCAGGACTACTTGAAAGCATAGAACACTATTATATTCAATGTCTAATATGATATATTTTTTTGGATAAGACAAATAGCTCTATGGGTTTATAAACTTTTCTTGAGCACTGTAGCAATTGCCCAATGGTGGGTCTGAAAAATATGCATATATGGATGTACAATAGATTCAAAAATGAGTTATAGACACATATTCCACTATAGGGTGGCTTAAAAACTTTATATTTTTCACTAGCCAATGCAATGTTTCCCAAAGGAATTTTATTCCTCACCATAAAGTGATAATGGGTATAATTTTACTATACTATAGTATTGTTACTTTTAAAAGAAAAAATACATATATAATAAAATGATATTAGTTGTAGGTAACATACCTTATTCTAAAAGGTGATATCATATCACATAAGCTCTATTTCGTTAAAGTGGGAATTGTCATTATCCCACTTGTAAAATAAGGTTTCCAAACCTTTATATAGTATATAAATATAACAAAATTCAATTGCATTGAGGCACATGCCATTTTATTTTAAACAAGGAAATGTCTACTCAATCACTTCTCCTCCCCCTGCCACTGCTTCACCTCTCTCTTCTCCTTGTCATCGTCGTCCAATTTCTTTCCATCCTTTTAATATTGGCTCAGTTGCTCCGAGTCTAGGTGGAGCCCAAGTCCCCATTCAATCTTTACTTTCCCCTTATTAATAAAACAACTTCGCAGACTTCCAATAACATGCTGTAACACTTCTAGTATAATGCAAATCCTCTCAAAGAATTGTCTTTTAATATTAATACAATGGCATGGAACCCCATGCCATAATAAGTTACATTTTTAAATAAATACATGCCATCTCAGACTGTTATTTTTTGCCTCCAACGCCTATACAATAATCTTGGAATTTCATCACTCTCCACACTATCAGGATTTAAACCCAATAGTAATGCCATCTCTTCTCTAATACGTCCACGCTCATGTTCAGTGGTCGAAGAACCCATCCGGTTGAGCAGATTATGGAGATGCGGATAGTGCTTGGCTAGACAATATACATGCCATAAATGATGACTGGTGTCTGTCCGATCAAATGGCTTCTGATATACCGTTCCATCTGCCATTTGGTTGATTTCTGCAGCCACCTCCTGAACTGGCCGGTTCTCTATCACCATCGCTTCAAGCCGTTTTGCAAGGTCCCCCAGAACAT
This sequence comes from Selaginella moellendorffii, assembly GCF_000143415.4. Classification (NCBI taxonomy): domain Eukaryota; kingdom Viridiplantae; phylum Streptophyta; class Lycopodiopsida; order Selaginellales; family Selaginellaceae; genus Selaginella; species Selaginella moellendorffii. The sequence goes on along the minus strand of NW_003314265.1, from coordinate 2,568,186 downwards.
ATGGTTTCTTCTCCCTAGTTTCCATACTGCAAGAGATGGGGTGCACTGCATATGTGTGCGTGTTCGCTGCAGTTTTAATTGGCGAGTCATCGATGATGAGGATTTCACTTGACCTAGCAGTCCGGTTCATCACTACAGCCTCTGCCTTGACGAAGATGGGCTTGCTACCCCTCACATGGACCATAGTCAAGCAATCCTCATGCATTAGGAGAAAGTCAAATGGTAATATTACTCGCGTCTGATCGTGCATCATCTGTAGCAACGTTAATGCATTGTGGCGCATCATGGATGTCCAAACTCCCAATTGCAAATTGAACCCGGCCCTCTGTTTTAAGTGTCGCATGGTCATTATTAGATCCCGCAGTTTTTCCCATGTGATTAATGTGAATCTGTCTCTTTTGACCAACTTGCGACCGCAGGCTTTGGAGGGTGCAGTGACATTCGAGGACGAGCCACGCTCATGGGAGAAAAGGACACCGTTCAGATCAAAAACGATACAGTACTTTCGCCGTGACTCTGAAATGAAATGCGTCAGCATAAAAAATGGTACAAGTCAATTTTACCATCTACAATATTAGCGAATGGTGCTCCCGATGGTCGTTCAGAGGGTTTTGGTCGAGGAAACGTGAAGGGCGGAAATACTCTCCTCTGCAATGTGGGGTCAATCGCATCCGATGGCGTGTGGGCACATGCCATTTCAGCTGTAGACTCTGGTACAACTGGCTCAACAGTGGCATGGGGTGGTTCCGATGGCGTGTGATCACACGCCATTTCAGCTGGTGCCTCCGTTGGCAAAGTGGACATGACCGAACAGGCAGCAGGGGCGGTGTAGGGAGGTTCCAATGGCGCGTAGTCAGACAATTGGGCACACGTTGGAAATGAGGATACGACCGGCTCGGCGGCTGGGGCGGCCTCATGCGGGTCCAATGGCGCCTGGTCACCGTCAGTTGGATACGTGGACAAGATTGACTCAGTGGTATGGGCAGCATCAAGTGGAGCGTGGTCAGCTTGCTTGGCGTTGATATGGATAGTAGCCTCCACCAGCTCTGATGACTCTTGCAGGCAAGTAGAGTCCACTGGCGGATCCATATGCATGTCCAAATATCTCCCTTCGATTGAGATGGTATCCTCCCGTGCTACTAAAAACAAACTCATTAGCACATTGAATCGACTATACTGTATTTACCATCAACTGCTATTGAGGAACTAGGACCGATATCACTTGGGCGCACTGCTGATTCTGAAGGATTGGACATACGTTTCGACCCTTGCTTGGCACTATCCTTCCTCGACACTAAAGGCTAGAGTTTGTATCTTAATTCAACTGAATAATCTCTACTTACCATTTCTTCTGCGACCTACATAGACAATGTTAGAAATGGTAAAAGGTTAGGAATGGATGTACTATTATTTACCTGATGGTTTGTCTTGTATGACCTTCCTCCGCTGCTCTTTGGCCACCTCAGGCTGGCCATCGTCGTCATCATCGTCATCGTCGTTATTGTGATCGTCACCATTGTGAGGACCATCCAAGTCCTCTTCGTCCTCCTCTTCTTCATCCTCCTCTTCTTCGTCCTCCTCTTCTTTGTCCTCCTCTTTGTCCTTTTGCTCTTCCTGCTCATTATCTTTCTCTGGCTCCTCATCCCCCTCTTGCATTTCTTCCATAGGCTGCTCAGGCTGGATGGCTTGTTTTTCCAGGACCATCTTGGGAAAATCATCTAGCCGAGTCTCCATCTCAAAATACAAGACATCCATAGCCTGTTTTAGTGCGTGACCTAGGACCGTATCCTCACCCGACTGTCTTAACATGGTTTCTGCACGTTCTTGCACCCTTCGAAGACGACGAGATGAGAAAAACGTGGCCCTGACTTGAAAAGCATCCCTCATCCATTGTACCTCTCCATTGAGATTGGGGAAGGGGAGTCCGCCATAGGAATCTGAGTCAGAAGGTGGTGACTGGCTCCTTTCACTCAGCCCTTGATCTGCAATGAATGGCATGAGCACACACGCCATAACCGCGAGGCATTACCTATCATCTTTTCGTTGCCCTTCTTCCTTTTCGAATCAAACGCCTCTGATCCCGACGACTGTCCAACGTGCTTTCGCTTTTTATGACCATTGTCAGTTTGAGCTTGGCTGGTGCTTGCCTGTTTTGCCTTTGAAGAAGTGTCTCCTGCAAGGAATGGCATGAGACCACGCGCCATTGCAAATATAATTTGTACCTTCTTTTTTCCTATTGCTTGTCTGTTTGTCCTTCTTCGACGCACCACCAATGCGCTTTTCAGTCCTCGTGTCTGAATATTCACAACGATCTATAATCAAAATGGCGTGAGGCCTCACGTGACCTTACCTTGTGCAGGTTGTGACCTCGGCCTAACATCAGTAGCTGTTAACGCCGTTTCAGCATCTGGGGGTGGCCACGCTCCTGCATACAGAGCTTGTGAGATAACATTAAAACTTAAAGTGCGTACTCACCAGGTTCGTAGAGAAGATACTGTTTTTCTTTGGCAATTGTAATTATATGCTCCATTGAAGTCACCTCTTCAATGGAGTTTGTCACCGCAACACACGGGACACCCTTGAGTAGTGCGGCTCGAAAGAATAGTCCGCCGCAGTTGTACTCGACAACGCATTTGCCCTTGGAGTCACCCGCTATTGCGTTGAAGACCCAGCTGAGCATTTCCCATGCTGCACCTGGAGCTTTCTTTGGATTCGAAAGCTCCATAGCCGTCTTCAGTTCCTCAGGCACGGGTAAATTGATCTCCCTCAGATCAATTCGATCGGCCTTGTCGAACGAAGCTGGGAAGTCACTCCAGTCCCACTCTGCTGTAGGACCAATAACAAGGGCGAGTGTGAAGATGCGGACATTCGTCGGTATCTTCTTCTTAGCCATTATCCCATGGATCTCCCGCATCTCCTTGCCTTTCAACCGAGCCTTCACCTCGTTCAAGGCCTTCCAGAACTTGTGATAGGATTCGGAGTCGTAGATCATATAGTGGACTGAAGATTCCACCTCCGCAAGTCCCACCATTAAGTCAATGATGGAGCTGACTTCGTCTGCATGAGTGATCTCCTCGTTTGTGAAGTCCATCACACAAAAGATGTTCTTGACCTGCTCATCTCCGCGAGAAACGATGCTCCTCCACCTTTGATCCTCATTCGAATTCACGTATACCCGGTAAGGTTCTCGATAGGCCTCTGCTGCGGGGTCGAGCTGTTTCTGAAGCCGGCGGTCGACATCCCTCTTAATGAAATTTGGATACTGATCCAACTTCTCAGCTTTACTTTTCGTGGCATCCTGCAGCAGATCGATGAACTTGGGGGCCCCCTTCACATACTCGTCGATGTCTTCATTTGACAAGTCCAGCTCTTCCATCATCTCTTGCGTGGTGTCGATGCTCACCCTCGCCACGGCCACTTGCTCGAAGATCCAATCCTTCAATAGCGCACGAGCTCTCAGAGTCGTGCACAAGTCCTCGTATGTCACAATATGGCCGGGAGTCATTTTGGTCTTGTTGAAGACTACCTCACCACGTAGAAGAGCATTAGCCACTGTCAGAAGGTCGTCGTCGTCTAGAGACCGCGAGAAACGTAAGGCGTTGAGCTTCAAATCATTGGGCTTCCGGCCGTCCTTCACACCCATTGAGTTTAACAACTCCCCGTCATGGTACCTCCTCAGCACATCTACCCATTTGTCAAAAACAACTTTTGTCGCGAGTAGAATGTTATGGATGCTGAGTGTGTCATTGACCCCTAGTGTTTTCGAGAGAAGACTCGAGAATTCCTGCAATGGAAATGGCGTGAGGCCACATGCTATGCCACATGCAACGAGGCTTACCTGCCAGGCGCTAGTTGCTAGTGCACGTCCTTGTCCTGGTTTTTGTGGCTTCTTCAGTTGAACCCAGAGCTTCCGTGTTCGTGCCAATGTCTCGTGCAGGCCCGATTTGTAGCACGTTTCTTGCTTGACATTCTGCGCGTGGGAGATGTATATGATAGATCGGAGGGGCGAGTTGCCTTTTATCAGGCGGACAACTCTTGTCTTGAAGACTTTCTTCACCTCCTCGCCCACCATAATATCCACAACTATCTGTTGCATCACCAAGCTAGAATGCTGCCCGGAGACGGCATAGAATCGGATGTTCTGATCGTCCAACACCTTCCTATTGATCAAGTCTGGAAACCTCGTCTCGCCCTTCATTGTTCGGTAGTAGGGGATCACGTCTGTGATGTCGGGTGTTACTGGACTTGCCAGCATCTTCTGCTTTAGTTTCTCCACCCACTCATCAGATACTAGCCTGTGGTTGTATTTGCTTTGGATCTCGATACGGCTCACGTCGATTGTATATACTTTGTTGGAATAGTAACAAGTACTATTATCTGCGACGATTTTTGCTGCCTCTTCTTGCTCTTTCTGCTCTTTGCGGCTCTTCTTTTTGGTGGGTGTAGTGTTCGAACCCGAGGCAATGGCATCACCGAGTAGCTTCTTTTTTGGAGCTGCAGGAGAGTCGGACGTCGGCTTGAGCTTGACCACCCTTTTCTGCTTTGGGGTAGTTTCCAGATCGACCCCCTTCCCCTTCGCTTCGCGAACTGGAGGCACTCTCAACGGCTCAATGTTGGAATATAGTTTTTGAACATCGCCGTAGGTGAGGTCCGTGGATTCCATGTGATCTTCATAGACCCGCAGCGTCTTTGAAATTGTGGGCCTCCTGGACAACCTCTCCCTAGCTCCCTCTAGGAATTCCTCATAGCCGCTGCCCCCCTCCGGGAAGCCGCTAGGATGTGCAAGGTGGATCTTGAAGGCGGACACTGTCTCTACCACAAGTGCCAGTCCATATTCTTGCATGGAACTGCATGGAGTGTCTCTCACTTGGATGAGGATCCCCATGCATTCTTTTCTCCCACCATCTGTGTTGTACAGCCTCAGATCCTCGCCTTCCATCCCGAAAGTCCAACTGGTGAGCTCCTCCCCCTTCTCTGCATCCACATTGACAGTGGCTGGAAGAAGAATGCAATTCCTCGCCTGTTCAGAAATGCACAACAATTAGAGCTGACAGATGAAAAGCTAGCAGCTGGAAATAACGTGAGGCCACACGCCATTCACCACTGCATCAGATGTCTTGAGGCTGCATCCTAAGATGGCGTGAGGCTACACGCCATCTGTAACCGGACTGCACTCGAGAGCCCAATCGGTGCATGCCAATGTTGCTACTGAATGGCATGTGGCCTCATGCCATTTTCTACTTGGTCTAAAAGACTTACCATTTGAAACCGAATGGAGGCCGTGACAATCGAGGCCGGACTCGCTGGCGAATGTGCACTGTGTGTGCAGTGGATCGTAGCAGCAAGGCTACTCTGCCACTTACAGTTGGAGAGTGGTGCTGAAATCTCCCGGGACGCCAAGTGGGCTGCGTGTGGGTGGCGGAGTGGGCGGCGGAGTTGGCGGCGAAGTTACAAACTGGGTGTGTCTTGAAGTGGACGCCGATGCACACGAGCGCAATGCGAGCGCGAGTGTGATGCAAGCGCGAGTGGACGCCGATGCACACGAGAAACCTGTAGAGAAGTGAGCGTGATCGCGAGTGGGAGCGCGATGCGAGCGGGAGCGCGAGTGTGATGCGAGTGCGAGCGCGAGTACAAAGCAAAATGCAAAACCTAACCTGTCACAACGGTTGGTAATCCCGCCACGTCATCATTCCTCGGACTTGGGCGCCACCATTAATTTCTGGATTGCCGCGCGCATGCAAGCACGCAAAATCCAAAAGAAATCCGCAACGTCATCATTCCTCGGACTGCATGCACGTGAAATCCAAAAGAAAGATCATGATTGGGATATCATTTAATACCCTCGCTATATTTATACCATGCATGATTGGATATTCCAAAGCATCTTGTATTTCCAAAAATGGCAGATGTTCAGCTAAATAAAGAAATTCTATCTGTTTCTATTTTTCTCTCAAATCAATATTATAGCATGCAATTTTGAACCAAAGAAACCCAAAAAACGTTGGACCCAAAATATTTTGAAAAAACCCAAAAAACCCTAAACATTTTAAACCCAAAAATCCAGGCGTGCTGTAGCGTTATTCCTTGAATGGCGTGTGGGCGCATGCCATTTTCAGGGCCAAATGCTGAATGGAGAAAAATTCCCTTTCAGTGCAAATGCTGCAAGAGGCAGATGCCGAGCACAAAGGACTGTAATTACCTCACATGACACAGATAAACTTTTCTCTATTTGGCAAAGATAAACTTTATAGCGTGTGGGCTCATGCAATTTTGAACCCAAAAAATGCACCAAAAAATTCTCGGCGTCATCTGGCATTATCTCTTGAATGGCGTGGGGCCGCATGCCATTTTCAGGGGCACATAGGAGTATATTCCTAGGATATTCTGACACGCGCGAGATTTTTTTGAGTTTTCTGGAGATCCAACCGTTAGATCGCAACTAGATTTTACAGAATGGTATACAATGTCTTTCTTGATGACCCTGCAAAGAAGCATCTCGATCGGACACCACATGAGACCACACGAGCCTTACAATGTTTCAGGGGCATTTGCCATAGATCCGACCGTTATTTTGCTCCAAGATTTTACAGTTTGGTGTGCATTGACCTTTCTCTTATTGAGGATTCATTACAAAAATATAGCTTGGTCTTTTCAAATGGGAGGATTGTGATATAGGCTGGCAATAGAGTTTTTTATATGAATTAATATGTAAATTATAAATGTCAAAATGTCAAAGAAAGTTTTATGGAGTAGATTTCTTAGTGTTTTCTACTGTATTACTCATTTCTTCATTTCTCTTGCTTTAAACTGTTATTTCTAAAGTAATAAAAGCATTTTTATCAATTGTGATAGTGGTCTCCACATTTCTAGATGGATAATAAGGACCAAGAGTGTAATATGGAGATTGTGATAGTGAAAGGAAATTAACATTTTCACATTCCTTTGCATTATAACTCTTCCTCACAAATCTTTTATTCCTTGTTTCTGATCTTCTCAAGAACCCTAAAAAATCTTTTAAATGAAAGTAGTATATATAAGTGTTTATCAAGTTACTGAATTGCTAAACCCTAAACCCTAAACCCTAAACCCTAAACATGTGGCAAATGTTGCATGAAGAAAGATGCCCTTTCTGGGCAAATGCTGTAAGAGGCAAATGCTGAGCAGATGTATCTCAGGCTAGTGAAGGGGACAAACGAAAGCTAGCTATAAACATGACGGGATGCAAATAGATTACTAGGCTGGTCTTACGAAAATCAAAAACCATAATTGAAAACATTGAAAATGCAAAAAGAAAGGTTTATAATATTTTTGAATTTTAAGCAACCAAAGGAATATAAGTAGGGCATGTGTTTGTAAGTTTAAAAATGCCTCAACCACTTAAATTCCCAAGTAAATAAAGCTGTTTGTATTTTTGGTACAGGTAAACTTTATAGCGTGTGGGCTCATGCAATTTTGAACCCAAAAATGCACCAAAAAATGCTCGACTAGCATTATTCTTTGAATGGCGTGTGGCCTTATGTCAAGCATTATTCTTTGAATGGCGTGTGGCCTTATATTGCCATAAATGGACGTACACACACAGCATAATTATTCCTTTACACGGCGAATAATCTTGGCGCGGATCGCTGACATGGCATGGCAAAGTTCGAATCACTGACATGGCACAGCTGGATCGAGGCAAGGACATGATGTGACAAAGTTCAACCTCCGACAGCAAAGTCTAGAAGCTACTCAGTTTGAAATTTGTCAGAGGAATCATAAGATCTGGTTTGTCAGAGGATTTGATGTGACGTTCAAGCGTGTGTTATTTTTGAATTCTCGAACTCATTCCTAGGTCTATCATTTTTGTGCGCCGTGTTCTTGGTTCCGCTGAGCGCAGTGAACGCTGCTTGTGTAAGCGGCGTTATGGGCTATGGTTTATGTGTCTACGAGCGGTTGCGGCATTGCGAGCGCCATTGCGAGCGGCAGTTTATGCGAGTGGCAGTTTGTGCGAGCGGCGCTACGAGCAGTTGCGGTGTTGCGAGCGGCGCTACGAGTAGTTGCGGTGTTGTGAGCGGCACTGTCTTTGGTGTGGCTACCGCTTCCTCTTGATATTCGGCACTTGTGCTTCCTGGTATGTTCACCATGGAATGGCTTAGGACCACATTTAGAAATGGCATGAGGCCACATGCCATCTTGGGCCCTTGCAATTTCATGGCTAGCGTATTGTCATGTATGTTTTTACTTGCCTGCAGCTGTGTGTATATCAAGATGGCATGAGGCCTCATGCCATCTTTGGCCCCTGCTAGCCTATTGCCATATTCCTTTTGCCTTGCTGCAACTGTATATATTTTTGTATGGGTGACTAGTCACGCACACAAAAACATATACAGTTGCAGCAAGGCAATTCGAATATAGCAACAGGCTAGCGTATTGTCATGTATGTTTTTACTTGCCTGCAGCTGTGTGTATATCAAGATGGCATGAGGCCTCATGCCAATTTTGTGAATGCGAAATTTCACGTGGGTGTCAATAGCATGTTTGAATAATGGCATGTGGCCTCATGCTATTGAGGTTGTTTGGTATGTTATGATTTAGGCCATTCTCCAATCATTTTTTGTATGGTCTTAACTTCTTTTTTGCACTTTCAGAATGGCCTTCAGGGTTGGGGAAAAGGTTTACATTTTGAATGGTGGGAAGAGAGTTGCAAAAGGGACCCTTGTGTCTATGGATCGGAACTTTGTTATACACTGTCAAAGGCTTGGGGAAGGCAATGCTGCTGTATCAGTAGAGACTGTCTTCGATGGGAATGTGGTCGCTATTGAACGAGGAGAGATGGTCGTCGGGGTAAATGTTGTTGTTGCCTTGAAAAATCTTCAGAAGAAAGCAGATGTTGGGGACAGCGCAAGTGCGACGCATGTTCCCTCCGTGGATCTTAAGAACCGTGCTACATGGATTCAGGCAAAGGTGTTTCTAAACAACCCCGAGGGGGAGGTGGTAGCTGAGGGCTTAGCCACAGTTGTCGATCCAAGAGATGCGGTTGCTAATCAAGAATTGGGCTGGGATGATATTGGAGTTGCGATTTTAGAGGTTGTTGACACAGAAGAAAACAATCTGACTAGTGGACGCATTGTGCGGTGGAAATTAAGGCACTTAGTGTTTGAGAATGTGAAGGATTCACAATCAAACACCACTACAACTGATGACAGAACATCTCTTCATGGGAAAAGAAAGTACACCTTCCTAAAGCGCAGCCAAAGGGATCTGAGCAACGAACCGAAAAGGCAGAAAATGGCGATGGAGGTTCGAATGGTCTCGACAGTTGCTTGTTGCAAGAGGAGGTGCTGTCAACATGCTGATTGGGATGCTATTGAAGAGGAGAGAGCAAGATACAAGACATTGTCCTGGAAGGCAGCTCGCAATTTTGTGTATGAGGCATTACGGTCATCTGTTGATGCTTCAGAACATCAGGTGGGGGGCATGGTCTTCCAGAGGGGTTTGGTCTGCATGAAGGCATGGAGAATCATTTATGGAGTCCCTCGAACCACATTCTACAGAATCAAAACTGAGTTCGAGGAACAAAGGGTTCAACAGGCAGTCCATGGGAACGACGGTACGCACAAAACCAGGGGTCATGTTGTATATGGAGAGGCAATCTTCAAGAGGTTTGTCAAGACATGTAGCGAGTAGCAACCACATAAAACCCGCCTCTGTGAAGATGGAACACGAGACACCCAACGAGTTCTCCCTTCCATGTATACCAAGGGGGGCCATATTGGAAGATGTGAATCGGGAACTCCAGAGTAATGGCTACAGGAAGCTGAGCCAATCTAGATTTAGTAGATTGTGGAGCAACAGGTTCAGGGATGTGAGTATAGGAAAGTACTCCAGCTTTTCAAAGTGTGACGAGTGCACTGCTATCAAAATGGCTTTGTCGAAGAATTCTTGCAGCGCTCAAGAGCGAGAGACGTTGGTTAGAAGGCGGCTCGACCACAACATCGAGCAGAGAAGCTACAGGACTGCATATTATCATAACAGGATTCTCTCCATGGAGAGACCTGACTCTTACCTCTGCATCATCCACGACAAAATGGACGAGAAAAAGACGTGCTTACCTCGACTCAATCCTGCCCCCAAGGCAATCTCTTCATCCATGCAGCTGCCTGTGTCTTTGTTTGGCATAATCGCTCATGGGCATGGTGCCCAGAACTATGGGAACTTCTTTGTACCTCTATGGGGTGGCGGGGGTGCAAACATGATGATTGCGTCCCTAGCAAAACACTTAAGGTCTCTGCAAAGTGCGCAGACTGAGCTGAACGGCCAACCCTTGCATAAGGCCCTTGTCGATTGAACCCCATACAGGGTTCAACTGGAGGAGGAGCAAAGGCTTGCAGTATCGCGTGGGGCCCCATGCCATCCCAGTGAATATGTTGGCCGTCAGATTGTAGGGTTATCACGTGAGGCCTCATGCCATTCCGACGAGGCTGGTCGCCCGGTGAATGCACAGCCTCATCCAAACGAAGCAGAATCTCAAGGAAGTTCTTGCGGCCGATGTGGCCTTCCACCCCATCTTCTGCTCCAAACAGACAATGCTGGCAGTGAGAACAAAAACATGTACGTCTTCGCGTACTTGGCGATGCTTGTTGCCAAAGGCATATTTGAAACGGTTACACTTGGCTTTCTCATGGTTGGGCACACTCATGAAGACGTCGATGCCATGTTCAGTCACCTGGCAGAGTCCCTCCGGCGATCCAATGTCCTCACCCTCCCACAACTCTATGATGAATTCCAAAATTGCATCAAAGGCACTGTTGAAGCTGCACTTCTGATAGAGGTTCCAGACTTTAAGGGGTTTGTAAGAGGCTACATCAGGGACGGATCCGAAACGCTGATTGGCCACTCCAAGCCTCTTCAGTTTCATTTCAGCATGTGTGACGGTGCTCCAGTGATGAGGTACAAGATGAGAGAATGGGACACAGTGTGGCTGCCAGTGGACAGCATTGAACTCTTCAAGAGAGATCCCATAACTGGGGAACCTATGATTCCTCAGGGTTCCCCACGGCCGATGCACCCGGATGGACTCAAAGACCAGGAAAGTATAGTGGCCGGGATTAGACAGCATATTGCCTTCTGGAAGAGGGGGTTGGTGTTTGGTGGAGAATCCTATTTTCAGAGGTGCAAGCCTTTGCTCGAATACTGGGAGAAGATTATATCTGCTATCCAAAATGGGCCGGTTGTATATGAAGAATTGGAAGAGTCCTTTTGGCCAGAACCCAGAGCACCAGATAGTAGCGGAACAATGTCCTCTGGAAATGCAGTGACAGATAACGATGTTGAGGATCACTATTGTGGGCCGAGGAACAAGAAGCCGGATTCAGCATTCAATCCAGTACAGGTCTGCAAAGGAATGGTCGTGCTTGTCAGACCCAGTAATAAAAAACAAATGATATGGGTGGGGCGTTGCATCACTGATGCAGAGGAGGACGCGGAAACTAACTCCTTCAATGTAACTGTGGAGTGGTTCAAGTCAAGTTCCGGATATACGAAGGATTGCCTAGAAAAGAGATGGGTGCTGAATCCAAGGGATCCCAGCATGAGCATATCGGTGGATAATGTTGTGCATGGTTGGATGCGGAAGTAGAGTGCCACCATCACCTTGCCAGACCATGCAAGAGATGCAGCAAGAGCATTCATAACCCGGGTTCAAGGTGAGATTCATTAATATTCCTTTACTAAGTTTCTAATGTATTTTATTTCAAGGTGAACAATCCGAATCTGAATCAGAGGAGGCGTGATGGCATGTGGCCTGAGATGATGTGACATATGCATTTACCAATCACACGTGCATAAATCTAATAATATGGCGTGTGGCCCATATTAATGGCACATAAACCCATATTGTGGGCTTACGTGCTTTATGTACCATCATTCCCTTGCAGCGAGTGTGTTGGTTTCCTTTTATAACACAACGAACTCCATATTTTAGGGTGAAGAGCATTCTCATGGCAAGCACAAAATCTGTAAGTGAGGCAGAAAAGGAGACGGAGAAGGAGATAGGTGAAGATGTAGAATATATAAGTCTTCCAAACTCCCCGTACTATACTCCAGGTGATCATTTTTCTGAACAAACGGCAACATTAACAACTATCGAGAACGCCCCAGTAACGTCAGAGACAACAATCCAAAGCAAAACAACTGACCCGGAGAAGGATGATAGTACCGCTGAGAGTACCAAAAAGGAGGTGTCCACTAGCACTTAGGCTTATAATGGCGTGTGCCCTCATGCCATTTACTTGATCACCAAATACCTTTTTCCCTTTGCACTAGTATATCTTAATACTGGTCTGAGAAATAGAATGGCATGTGCCCTCAGGCCTTTTACTAAATCACCTTTGAAAGAAATGCAAGCCTCTATGTCGTAAAAAAAAGGTACTAGAGAAATTCCTTAATAATATGAATGTTATTTAGTTTCATGAAAATACACTAAGGGTCAAATGAGTTAAATGACTTCTCCAGACTAGCAATGCCTCTTGTTACACCTTCACAATTAGATTCGTTAGAAAAAGATAACATTGAATAATATCTAAATGTTCTCACCATTAAGTTATATGTCTGGCTAATAGGAATGACGTTCATCTTGGAAAGCTCACCACACGCTCAATGAACAAACAAATAGTGTGTGCGCGCATGCCATCGCTCTTCTTTAGCTTCAGATTCGGCTTGTTCACCTTGACAATGAGATTTATTATACAACCAGATGGACTCAGTCTGGACATAAAGTCACCGCGCTAGTCACCATGCCCCAGATATGTCTAGCCCCTGGACAAAAAACATATAATTTCACGTCATTTTCAAATACTTGAAAATTTGTACCTAGTCCCATTTTACTGAATAAATCCCACTTTAACGAAATAGAGCATACATACAATTGTTTACAAGATGTTGAAGAAGGAGATGGCAACATACAAGTGCTACAAAGTGATGGTGACAGGTGAGAATGATAATTTTCAATTATAATATTTGATATTAACACTATCATTGACATTTGATACTGTCACTGATATTTGACATTGTCACTAATATCTAACACTTTCACAGACATTTGACATATAATAAGTTTTTTATTTCATGTAAGGATGCAATTAACTTTCTTCTGCTTCATCATCAACATATTAATTTCTTTTATACTTCCTCATATATTGGTATTGTGGGGAACATTCACCTTGCATTTGTTGAGCCATGGCTTCTGCATAGTCAGGGAGACTTCCAAAGCATTAAATTCTAGAAACTCTAGGTGACTGTGATCTATAAAATAGAACTAAACATGTATTGAAATATTAATAAACATAATTTACCTCCTTGAGATTAGAGGCAACTCACGAAATCCTCTAAGCTGGCATTTAAAGAAATGATGTTCTTCAATAGCAAACACCAAGCTACCAAAGTCACGTGCTGCCTCCACCATAGAACCGCTACCTGTTGTGCAATTAATCACAACACCATCTAGTGGGTAATAGAGCTTAAGTAAGATTTGCATTGCTGATGGAGTTTGAAATCAATGCCTTGGAAACGTGTTGTGGATCTGCTCATCTATAAGGTTAGGTATGATGTTACTAGAACTGTCATACCTAGGCATGTTTGCTATCACGAAACTTGTTATATGTGTTTTTGCAGAAGGCATAATAGGTCTACACCATAACCTAGAAAATAAGAATGTTTAGAAATTAGATAAATATATGAAATACCTACTCACCTTCTCAGACTTCCCTTGTATGCCTTTAGTATTGATGCTAATAGGATCCATAATGCACTTGGAAGAGAATGACTTGAAATGAACTTCTACTGCATATATCATAAGCTCATACATTTAGTTGGGGTCATTCAATAAGATGAAGATGACATAGCCAACTTTGAGCATAAGTGCTTGGATAAAAGGAATTCATCACATATGTGGTCTAGTGTGAGAAAGTTCCAATCCTTGACTTTCCCATCAATATCTAAAAGACAATTTGGAAAGTCAAAGAGAATAAAGTTCATAACTAAGAGCAAAGGCCTTTATATCTTTTGGCACCAATAGTTGAACTGGAGAAAGATGGAGGGGTCACTGACTTATTCACGCAAGATCCCTCCGTTACTCGCGCGACTCCTCAATATAGACATGGCCAACTAAAATGTTGATATGATAGATGGGATCATCACAAAAATAATTGTCGATACACTTCATCCAAGCCTCATATCAGTGGTTACTGTCAATAATTTGGAACATTATCCTCACAATCTGTCGAGTTTCAAAATTTCTGATAAGCATGTTACCAAATTCTAGGGACTTCCTCCTCCAAATAGGATCATAGCTATTTACAATCTTCAATATGACAGTAATGATTTTCATTGTTCCTAACTTGCAAAAAGAGATTAGAAACATATCGATATTTGTAGTGGGACCATTTTATTTGAACAAACTGTATATGTCTTGGTTGATATACTTGGATGCTGTGCACACAAGATTCGTCTACTGCAAACTGCAAAGGGGGATTTCTCTTATCAAGTCACAAAGGGTTGACCACTTGGGCGCCTCTAGTGTTTGGTGAACTACTTTTTCCCTTGTCCACATAATAGTCTTTTGAAAGTGTTTATCCACCACGTTGTTAGGAAGCTCTACAACTCTTTCAGCTCTAGGCTATTCCTCAAGTTCCCTATTGTGAACACCGCTAGATTGCCCAACTTCAGGGATTTATGCTGGTGGTGGGCCAGTGAGGACTAAAGGTGGAGGTGGCGGTGGTGATGGTGGTGGTGGTGGTGGCGGTGGCGGTGGCGGTGGCGGTGGCAATTGTGGCGGTGGTGGAGGTGGGGATGGCAGTGGTGGAGGTGGTGCTAGTGGAGGTGATGGTGGTAAAGGTGGAGGATCTTTAAGCAATTGTATTTCTGTTGATGTGTCAATGGATATGTCGATTGTAATATCTTCATCAGTACTAAAATTCAGCTTCTCGTATTTTCTTGGCTCTAACATTCTTATTAGGTAGTACTATTTTCTTTTTCTACAAGCGAAGAAATTTTTTTAGTCAAACTAAACAAGATAATAAAAAAATCAAACAATCAAAGAGAAAAAGGAAAAATATCAAGTAGGCCTGAACTCCACCTCATGCATGAGCATTTTGGCTGCTTAGGGGGCCGAGTGTAAATGCGTAAATTTTCCATTTTATTTTAATTACTTAATCACACCTTTGACCACTTGAAAGAGTCTTACTCACAACCTCCATAAGTCCTATTTCGGAGTTAGGGACATGCTAACCCCGTAAATGGCATTTATGCCACTTATCCTTTGCACTTAGTCCAAGTGCTCCACATGTCTAATCTTATGATAAACACCCCAAAGGTACTATTGACCTATCGGCCTATTATGGTAAACCCATGTCTATTTACCCTTGTGTTATTGGTAATCCAAGACCACTTATGCCATAGTCTCGTCTTTGAAAGATTAGGCTCTCCATTCATGAGTGGTCATCCTAGGACTCCATCTTGGATTCCTTCTTGGACTCCATCTCGAATTCTTTCTTGGACTCCTTCTCAGAATCCATCTCGAACTCCTTCTCAAATTTGATCCCAACACTTCCATATGTTAGTCCTTCTTGTGTTGCTTTTTAGAGACTCATTCACTGATTACTTCGTATTTATTCCTCAAGCACTTTGTTTGGAATTTCAATCCCACTCTCTACTTTCCAAGTCAGAGCCTTTAGTTTAAGCATGTTATACTTATTGGACTTCCACTTCGACCACTACCATGTGGCACCCTTTCATCTCCACTTTGGGGCTTAGAGATCTATGTTTCACAATTCCACCACCCATGGATAAAGCTCAATGTCCTCATCAAATAATTAATCATTTTATAAAGTAACCCTATCAGGATTACTATTTTCATCTTTAGCACCAAGCTTGTATTTGTCAATGGTTCAACACCAAAAACTCACCATGCCTTGCCCATCCTCTAAGGAGCATAATCTCTCCAACTTAGAGACTCATTTGATCATATGTGATAATCCTTTCCCCCTTTTTTTGTTTAGTTTTTGCTAAATTTGTTAGAGACACCTTTGCTATTTCAATTTTACTACTCATTCTAGAGTAGTCTCAACCTCTACCAACATGACTATCACAATTTGGAACTTTAATATTGACATCTCGAGTAAATTTCCTAGGTGTGTCCAACACTTTACATTGCCTCGGTTATGCAAACACCACTTCCCCATCCTCATATACACCCCAACTATGAATATCTCTGAAAGTAAGCATCGGAGTTAGCCTTCTTTTGAGGCAGGGAAAAGGAACTTGAGTCTATACAAAACTTGTCTATCAAATTTGATATGGGCTAACTTTTGTGGATGAACTCATATAGACAAGTCTATTTCAGTTCAAGGATGGAGTCAAGTTTTTATTGCAACTTTCGCTCTTGAGATTCACACATCCAAGATTTTATCCTAAATATTATAATGTAAAAAAAAGATATTATAACATATAAAATATAGCAAACGTACCTCCTTAGACTAGTAGAAGGTTGTACTCCTCGTAATAAGTCTTGCAAGCTAGCCTCATTTAGTTAAGTCTTTTGGTAACTCAGATTGAGTAAGGTGTTTGCAATAAAATCCTTGGGGACGGTTTTCTAAACATGCTTTAAAGTTGTAAATGAGTTTCTCACAATCTCTTCCTACACAACATTTTTGAAACGGTTAAAAAAACTCTTTTGTATCCCTTCCTACATTAGATGCATATGTGTGTTAACATGCACTATAGCTCTTCTAGCCACTCGGAAGAAAATAGTACATCTTGGCTTTATAAATAGCATGATATAAAAGAACAATTTTGCAAAATCAATACTTGAATCTAACAACAATGGTGTCACAAGTAAAAGGATTGATTGCAAACCCTTTGAAAAATATAGAATTTCTATAACAATCTTGATTGCATGCTTCATCTATGCAATCTAAATGCCCACCACAATGAACTATAGACACTATGGGGGCTAAGTAGTTTTTGAGCTGAGTTCACGAGCTAAGCTCAGTCAATGAAAGTCAATATAGTCCACCAAATACAAAAGTTGATGTTTAAATGATTGGTTCGGGATGAACCAACAATTCTATTCAAAACTTAAGACATATTTTCAGTCCAAGAAAAAGCTAAATAATATAAGTCTAATAAGAAAATAAATGTCATAAATCAAAAAAGAAACTCTATATTACCACTAAAAAATTTGACTAAAAAAAAAACTAAACTTCAGCATCCACATCCACAAAAGAAGGAGTTCATATAGTATTATGCTCTCAAATATAGGCTCTTGTTGTATATGAGCTTGTGCCATTGCTTCTGCATAATATGGCAAATTATAACCCACATCATCGATCCACCTAATATACACAACCATGATGGAATTACTATAATGAGAAATTTATACTTTATTATCACCTGTTATGAAATGTCCTAAGAACACTTTCAAATGCACTCTCTTTCTCTAGTGCAAAAACTGCATGGCCAGTCTCTTTAGCCGCTAGCACCATCGAACCAAAACTTGCTATAACATCAAACACAATCCCCTTAGGAGGACAAAACAACTCTAGGAGGATTTGCATGGCCTTTGGTGAACGGTGTCAATAGCCAGGGAATTCTATATGATGGTCCTCGTCAATAACATTCGGGATGATACCTGTTGAGCTATCATATCCTAGCAATGCCAAACCTGCATGCTCATCAGCTCGTGTAATATTGTGATGGCAAGAGTAGTGGCAAAGAGCATGGTAGTTCCATGCTAAAACCTACAATGAAAAGAGGCAGTTAATTTAAGAGATGAAAAATAAAGAAATGCAAACCTTTTGAATTCAGCCCTCTACTCCTTTCGTTTCGACTGGGATGTTTGAGAGTAGGTAGCCTGATGCAAACTCAACCAATCTAGAGTCATCATTCTCTGCCATCGTTGCAAGTAGACCTCCTCAAAATAAAGAACAAGGAAGAATGACTAGCATAATGCCCTCATATCGCAACACCTTGGATGCCACATCCATTGCTTGAGAAATATGGTTTGGTCAAAGGATGTTCCAGAATGGAGTGTTGCCTTGTAAAGGTGGTAACCCATTAGGAAAGTCGAAGAACGCAAGGTTGATGCCGAAAGTATTGTTCATTCCCAATCCTCACATCCATCAATGGAATATTAAAAACTCTTGGCTCACATTGTTGGAAAGCTGAAAGTAGTCCTCAATAATTATTTCCACGTTGCCAACACTTCCCGTAAGAGAAAGAGGGTGAACCTGAATAGTGTTCAAAACTAGGAAATATTAAAGTTAATACATGTTTTTTTTCATACCTATTTATATGAAGCTGATGAAGATAACTCTTGGAGATCATCCTCTGTAGAAGTGGGGAGGGATGGAAAGAACACATTTGTATGTCGGCGTATAAAGTGTTGGCTGGTTTCTCTGACATCTACAGTCAAATTACAATAAGCAAGGTCATTGGAAATCAAGTTCTTACTCTCTTGGACGCCCTCACTATGGAGCTGCCTTCGTACATTTTGAGTAGTTGGGGCTAGACAAGTAGCAGTAGTAGGATCTAGGGAATAAGCAACTCCTGTAGGATAAGATGGGGCTGGGAAGTTTTCAGCCGGGTTCTCCACTTGTCTGTCTTTGGTCTACTCAATATGAATCTTGTCCCTGTCCTAAGGCATCTCCACTCCCTCCAAAAGTGCTTCTACAATAAAGTAGAAACATAAGTTATTGCTAGGAAGTTTTACTCATCAAACCTGGATGACACTCAATGTAGAGATCAAGCTCAAAATGTGACGATGGCATTTGCCTCCACAACTCCAAGTACCATGGACACAGTTCTCGCTCCCGCGCAGTGGGATAATAGAACTCTGGCTCATACATGCCAAGTTTCTTCCCACCAGTTAAGAGCTTGAGAAAAACACTTGTTGTGTACACTGGAGCATCTGGGCAATAATTTAAATACCTACAAAAGAGCCATGATTAAATAAGCAAGTCAAGTTCTTGCAAAATACCTATATGCTATGCAGCGCGAGAAAAATGGTTAGCTCGGCTGGTTCTTGAAATCCATGGAGCTTGAGTTGCCATCAGGAAGCCATCCATCCCCAAGCTCTTGAAGGGAAGCTCGGACATATTCTGGAAGTGTTATCCTGATGCGGGCACTAATAAGGAACTTCGTATCCCATGCTTGAAGTGGCACCTTAGTAGCCGCAATACTCTGAGTGATATAGAGCTTCTCCTTCATCACATTCTCAAGTTTGCTCTCCAACCTCTTATCATTGTTCCAAGTGTTGAGGAGCTCCAAGCAAGAGGTTTGTTTGTTGAACGAGAGCTTGCTTTTTGTGATGTTATAGATCAATTCTTTAGGTGATTTACCATTTCTTGCAAGGACAAGGATTTCAAAGTGGAATGAGAAAGATAAAAAGGACTAACTTACTACCACGAGAGTATATCTCTGCAATGCAATCCAGCCAATCTTTATCACGTCAAATGCAAGTAGCTTCTTCACTTTTGATTTTTTCGAGTTCAAAATGCATTGCTCAATTTGTCGTAGTTCAAGGTTCTTTTGCACCTCATCTGTCACTTGCGTAATCTTCAAATATGAGTTTTGCTCCACCTTGACAATTGGCTAAAAGGAAAACTTGTGAGTAGAAAACACAAGTTCATGCAAGAAAAGGTTACCTTTGCCCAGACCACAACCAAAAAATCCATAGGCACCTGATACCAAATAAGCAACTCTTGGCTTTTACGTGCTACAAGCTTTGCTTGAACAGCTTCCATAAACTCACGACTATACAGCATTTGGATTTCCTTGAGAGAAAGCATGCCAACATATCAAAAGTGCTCGATATCATGGACCAAGGTATATGCTTGGAAAGCAAATTGATTAAGCCTGTAACATAGTTGGTGAGAACAAAGGTTACTAATAAAAGATTCTTATATGTTGATCTTGTGACATGCCAAGTTGAGCCTCACAGCTTAGTTTCAATCCTGTGGCTCCACAAGTGTCACTGGAACACAAATATGTTGCTCATCATCATCTTGGAACTTCTCTTGGATACACCTCCAAAATGCTAACCACCAGTGGTTTCTATCAATAATGAAGAACATCCGGCCTACAAAAGCTTGTATCTCCTTGTGGCATGCCATCAAAGTATCAAACTCCTGAGATTTCCTTTGCCATATTTGATCCCAAGTCTGCTTGATCTCGGGAG
The DNA here is from genome assembly GCF_000143415.4 of Selaginella moellendorffii. Taxonomy (NCBI): domain Eukaryota; kingdom Viridiplantae; phylum Streptophyta; class Lycopodiopsida; order Selaginellales; family Selaginellaceae; genus Selaginella; species Selaginella moellendorffii. The sequence continues at coordinate 2,547,971 of NW_003314265.1, read as the reverse complement.
TAAACATGTCTATGCAATTTGTTCTAGGGATTGATGACGACACAATAAATGATCCAGCAGTGTGCCCGAATCCAACATCTGTGAAAGAGGTATAAATAACCATGTTAATGTCATAGGCTAAACATACCCAGTGACTCTGCTTAAGATGGCAAAGTGGAATATGAAGATATTGGGATCCTTTCCAAGCCATTTCACCTAACACCCTACTGATAATTCGTTCTTGAGCCTAGACAATAGTTTTGCATACTTGCTCATTCAAGATTGTGTTGGCCTCTAGCATAGTTACCACCTCATTTCTGTGACCTTCAGGAGTAGTAGCATGTCCGCCATTTCCACCACCAAGATCTGCCCCACCACCTATAGCACCAAGTGCCTCATTTCTGCCACCAAGTTCTGCCCCACCCCCTTAAAGTCTGGAACCTCTGTCACAAGTGTAGCTTCAACAATGCCTTTGATGCAATTTTGGAATTCATCGTAGAGTTGTGGGAGGGTGAGGACATTGGATCGCTGGAGGGACTCTGCCAGGTGACTGAACATGGCATCGACGTCTTCATGAGTGTGCCCAACCATGAGAAAGCCAAGTGTAACCGTTTCAAATATGCCTTTGGCAACAAGCATCGCCAAGTACGCGAAGACGTACATGTTTTTGTTCTCACTGCCCGCATTGTCTGTTTGGAGCAGAAGATGGGGTGGAAGGCCACATCGGCCGCAAGAACTTCCTTGAGATTCTGCTTCGTTTGGATGAGGCTGTGCATTCACCGGGCGACCAGCCTCGTCGGAATGGCATGAGGCCTCACGTGATAACCCTACAATCTGACGGCCAACATATTCATTGGGATGGCATGGGGCCCCACGCGATACTGCAAGCCTTTGCTCCTCCTCCAGCTGAACCCTGTATGGGGTTCGATCGACAAGGGCCTTATGCAAGGGTTGGCCGTTCAGCTCAGTCTGCGCACTTTGCAGAGACCTTAAGTGTTTTGCTAGGGACGCAATCATCATGTTTGCACCCCCGCCACCCCATAGAGGTACAAAGAAGTTCCCATAGTTCTGGGCACCATGCCCATGAGCGATTATGCCAAACAGAGACACAGGCAGCTGCATGGATGAAGAGATTGCCTTGGGGGCAGGATTGAGTCGAGGTAAGCACGTCTTTTTCTCGTCCATTTTGTCGTGGATGATGCAGAGGTAAGAGTCAGGTCTCTCCATGGAGAGAATCCTGTTATGATAATATGCAGTCCTGCAGCTTCTCTGCTCGATGTTGTGGTCGAGCCGCCTTCTAACCAACGTCTCTCGCTCTTGAGCGCTGCAAGAATTCTTCGACAAAGCCATTTTGATAGCAGTGCACTCGTCACACTTTGAAAAGCTGGAGTACTTTCCTATACTCACATCCCTGAACCTGTTGCTCCACAATCTACTAAATCTAGATTGGCTCAGCTTCCTGTAGCCATTACTCTGGAGTTCCCGATTCACATCTTCCAATATGGCCCCCCTTGGTATACATGGAAGGGAGAACTCGTTGGGTGTCTCGTGTTCCATCTTCCAAGAGGCGGGTTTTATGTGGTTGCTGCTCGCTACATGTCTCGACAAACCTCTTGAAGATTGCCTCTCCATATACAACATGACCCCTGGTTTTGTGCGTACCGTCGTTCCCATGGACTGCCTGTTGAACCCTTTGTTCCTCGAACTCAGTTTTGATTCTGTAGAATGTGGTTCGAGGGACTCCATAAATGATTCTCCATGCCTTCATGCAGACCAAACCCCTCTGGAAGACCATGCCCCCCACCTGATGTTCTGAAGCATCAACAGATGACCGTAATGCCTCATACACAAAATTGCGAGCTGCCTTCCAGGACAATGTCTTGTATCTTGCTCTCTCCTCTTCAATAGCATCCCAATCAGCATGTTGACAGCACCTCCTCTTGCAACAAGCAACTGTCGAGACCATTCGAACCTCCATCGCCATTTTCTGCCTTTTCGGTTCGTTGCTCAGATCCCTTTGGTTGCGCTTTAGGAAGGTGTACTTTCTTTTCCCATGAAGAGATGTTCTGTCATCAGTTGTAGTGGTGTTTGATTATGAATCCTTCACATTCTCAAACACTAAGTGCCTCAATTTCCACTGCACAATGCTTCCAATAGTCAGATTGTTTTCTTCTGTGTCAACAACCTCTAAAATCGCAACTCCAATATCATCCCAGCCCAATTCTTGATTAGCAACCGCATCTCTTGGATCGACAACTGTGGCTAAGCCCTCAGCTACCACTTCCCCCTCGGGGTTGTTTAGAAACACCTTTGCCTGAATCCATGTAGTACGGTTCTTAAGATCCACGGAGGGAACATGCGTCGCACTTGCGCTGTCCCCAACATCTGCTTTCTTCTGAAGATTTTTCAAGGCAACAACAACATTTACCCCGACGACCATCTCTCCTCGTTCAATAGCAACCACATTCCCATCGAAGACAGTCTCTACTGATACAGCAGCATTGCCTTCCCCAAGCCTTTGACAGTGTATAACAAAGTTCCGATCCATAGACACAAGGGTCCCTTTTGCAACTCTCTTCCCACCATTCAAAATGTAAACCTTTTCCCCAACCCTGAAGGCCATTCTGAAAGTGCAGAAAAGAAGTTAAGACCATACAAAAAATGATTGGAGAATGGCCTAAATCATAACATACCAAACAACCTCAATAGCATGAGGCCACATGCCATTATTCAAACATGCTATTGACACCCACGTGAAATTTCGCATTCACAAAATTGGCATGAGGCCTCATGCCATCTTGATATACACACAGCTGCAGGCAAGTAAAAACATACATGACAATATGCTAGCCATGAAATTGCAAGGGCCCAAGATGGCATGTGGCCTCATGCCATTTCTAAATGTGGTCCTAAGCCATTCCATGGTGAACATACCAGGAAGCACAAGTGCCGAATATCAAGAGGAAGCGGTAGCCACACCAAAGACAGTGCCGCTCGCAACACCGCAACTACTCGTAGCGCCGCTCGCAACACCGCAACTGCTCGTAGCGCCGCTCGCACAAACTGCCACTCGCATAAACTGCCGCTCGCAATGGCGCTCGCAATGCCGCAACCGCTCGTAGACACATAAACCATAGCCCATAACGCCGCTTACACAAGCAGCGTTCACTGCGCTCAGCGGAACCAAGAACACGGCGCACAAAAATGATAGACCTAGGAATGAGTTCGAGAATTCAAAAATAACACACGCTTGAACGTCACATCAAATCCTCTGACAAACCAGATCTTATGATTCCTCTGACAAATTTCAAACTGAGTAGCTTCTAGACTTTGCTGTTGGAGGTTGAACTTTGTCACATCATGTCCTTGCCTCGATCCAGCTGTGCCATGTCAGTGATTCGAACTTTGCCATGCCATGTCAGCGATCCGCGCCAAGATTATTCGCCGTGTAAAGGAATAATTATGCTGTGTGTGTACGTCCATTTATGGCAATATAAGGCCACACGCCATTCAAAGAATAATGCTAGTCGAGCATTTTTTGGTGCATTTTTAGGTTCAAAATTGCATGAGCCCACACGCTATAAAGTTTACCTGTACAAAAAATAGAAACAGCTTTATTTACTTGGGAATTTAAGTGGTTGAGGCATTTTTAAACTTACAAACACATGCCCTACTTACATTCCTTTGGTTGCTTAAAATTCAAAAATATTATAAACCTTTCTTTTTGCATTTTCAATGTTTTCAATTATGGTTTTTGATTTTCGCAGGACCAGCCTAATAATCTATTTGCATCCCGTCATGTTTATAACTAGCTTTCGTTTGTCCCCTTCGCTAGCCTGAGATACATCTGCTCGGCATCTGCCTCTTACAGCATTTGCCCAGAAAGGGCATCTTTCTTCACGCAGCATTTGCCACATGTTTAGGGTTTAGGGTTTAGGGTTTAGGGTTTAGCAATTCAGTAGCTTGATAAACATGCAAATACAGAACTTGATGCAAAATCCTTTGATATGTCATAATGCCCCTAGGACCATAAACACATTTCAATAAAAAGGGTCCTTTCATTTCATAACTCTTTACGTAGATCTTGGTGAAACCAGAGTTAGTGAAGTTAGTTTCTTGTGAACCCGCATCTGATTGTGATGTCCCTTTGCAGTGTCGATGGAAAGGTCAATGCACACCAAACTATAAAATCTTGGAGAAAAATAACGGTCGGATCTATGGCAAATGCCCCTGAAACATTGTAAGGCTCGTGTGGTCTCATGTGGTGTCCGATCGAGATGCTTCTTTGCAGGGTCATCAAGAAAGACATTGTATACCATTCTGTAAAATCTAGTTCCGATCTAACGGTTGGATCTCCAGAAAACTCAAAAAAATCTTGCACATATTAGAATATTCTAGGAATATACTCCTATGTGCCCCTGAAAATGGCATGCGGCCCCATGCCATTCAAGAGATAACGCTAGATGACGCCGAGCATTTTTTGGTGCATTTTTTGGGATCAAAATTGCATGAGCACAAAATTACATTGTATACCATTCTTTATTTAGCTGAACATCTGGCATTTTTGGAAATACAAGATGCTTTGGAATATCCAATCATGCATAGTATAAATATAGCGAGGGTATTAAATGATATCCCAATCATGATCTTTCTTTTGGATTTCGCGTGCATGCAGTCCGAGGAATGATGACGTTACGGATTTCTTTTGGATTTCACGTGCATGCATGCGCGTGGCGACCCAGAAATTAATGGTGGCGCCCAAGTCTGAGGAATGATGACATGGCGGGATTACCAACCGTCGTGACATTTCGCGCGTGTGAGGTTAGGTTTTGCATTTTGCATCGTACTCGCGCTCGCATCGCGCTCCCACTCGCGCTCGCGATCGCGCTCATCTATCTTCTCTACAGGTTTCTCGTGTGCATCGGCGTCCACTCGCGCTTGCATCACACTCGCGCTCGCATCGCGCTCGTGTGCATCGGCGTCCACTTCAAGACACACCCAGTTTGTAACTTCGCCGCCAACTCCGCCGCCCACTCCGCCACCCACACGCAGCCCACTTGGCGTCCCGGGAGATTTCAGCGCCACTCTCCAACTGTAAGTGGCAGAGTAGCCTTGCTGCTACGATCCGCTGCACACACAATGCACATTCGCCAGCGAGTCCGGCCTCGATTGTCACGGCCTCCATTCGGCTTCAAATGGTAAGTCTTTTAGGCCAAGTAGAAAATGGCATGAGGCCATATGCCATTCAGTAGCAACATTGGCATGCACCGATTGGGCTCTCGAGTGCAGTCCGGTTACAGATGGCGTGTAGCCTCACGCCATCTTAGGATGCAGCCTCAAGACATCTGATGCAGTGGTGAATGGCGTGTGGCCTCACGTTATTTCCAACTGCTAGCTTTTCATCTGTCAGCTCTAATTGTTGTGCATTTTTGAACAGGCGAGGAATTGCATTCTTCTTCCAGCCACTGTCAATGTGGATGCAGAGAAGGGGGAGGAGCTCACCAGTTGGACTTTCGGGATGGAAGGCGAGGATCTGAGGCTGTACAACACAGATGGTGGGAGAAAAGAATGCATGGGGATCCTCATCCAAGTGAGAGACACTCCATGCAGTTCCATGCAAGAATATGGACTGGCACTTGTGGTAGAGACAGTGTCCGCCTTCAAGATCCACCTTGCACATCCTAGCGGCTTCCCGGAGGGGGGCAGCGGCTATGAGGAATTCCTAGAGGGAGCTAGGGAGAGGTTGTCCAGGAGGCCCACAATTTCAAAGACGCTGCGGGTCTATGAAGATCACATGGAATCCACGGACCTCACCTACAGCGATGTTCAAAAACTATATTCCAACATTGAGCCATTGAGAGTGCCTCCAGTTCGCGAAGCGAAGGGGAAGGGGGTCGATCTGGAAACTACCCCAAAGCAGAAAAGGGTGGTCAAGCTCAAGCCGACGTCCGACTCTCCTGCAGCTCCAAAAAAGAAGCTACTCGGTGATGCCATTGCCTCGGGTTCAAACACTACACCCACCAAAAAGAAGAGCCGCAAAGAGCAGAAAGAGCAAGAAGAGGCAGCAAAAATCGTCGCAGATAATAGTACTTGTTACTATTCCAACAAAGTATATACAATCGACGTGAGCCGTATCGACATCCAAAGCAAATACAACCACAGGCTAGTATCTGATGAGTGGGTGGAGAAACTGAAGCAGAAGATGCTGGCAAGTCCAGTAACACCCGACATTGCAGACGTGATCCCCTACTACTGAACAATGAAGGGCGAGACGAGGTTTCCAGACTTGATCAATAGGAAGGTGTTGGACGATCAGAACATCCGGTTCTATGCCGTCTCCGGGTAGCATTCTAGCTTGGTGATGCAAGAGATAGTTGTGGATATTATGGTGGGCGAGGAGGTGAAGAAAGTCTTCAAGACAAGAGTTGTCCGCCTGATAAAAGGCAACTTGCCCCTCTGATCTATCATATCCATCTCCCACGCGCAGAATGTCAAGCAAGAAACGTGCTACAAATCGGATCTGCACGAGACATTGGCACGAACACGGAAGCTCTGGGTTCAACTGAAGAAGCCACAAAAACCAGGACAAGGACGTGCACTAGCAACTAGCGCCTGGCAGGTAAGCCTCGTTGCATGTGGCATAGCATGTGGCCTCACGCCATTTCCATTGCAGGAATTCTCGAGTCTTCTCTCGAAAACACTGGGGGTCAATGACACACTCAGCATCCATAACATTCTACTCGCGACAAAAGTTGTTTTTGAAAAATGGGTAGATGTGCTGAGGAGGTACCATGACGGGGAGTTGCTAAACTCAATGGGTGTGGAGGACGGCCGGAAGCCCAATGATTTGAAGCTCAACGCCTTGCGTTTCTCACGGTCTCTAGACGACGACGACCTTCTGACAGTGGCTAATGCTTTTCTACGTGGTGAGGTAGTCTTCAACAAGACCAAAATGACTCCCGGCCATATTGTGACATACGAGGACTTGTGCACAACTCTGAGAGCTCGTGCGCTATTGAAGGATTGGATCTTCGAGCAAGTGGCCGTGGAGAGGGTGAGCATCGACACCACGCAAGAGATGATGGAAGAGCTGGAGTTGTCAAATGAAGACATCGACGACTACGTGAAGGGGGCCCCCAAGTTCATCGATCTGTTGTGGGATGCCACGAAAAGTAAAGCTGAGAAGTTGGATCAGTATCCAAATTTCATTAAGAGGGATGTCGACCGCCGGCTTTAGAAACAGCTTGACCCCGCAACAGAGGCCTATCGAGAACCTTACCGGGTATACGTGAATTCGGATGAGGATCAAAGGTGGAGGAGCATCGTTTCCCGCGGAGATGAGCAGGTCAAGAACATCTTTTGTGTGATGGACTTCACAAACGAGGAGATCACTCATGCAGATGAAGTCAGCTCCATCATTGACTTAATGGTGGGACTTGCGGAGGTGGAATCTTCAGTCCACTATATGATCTACGACTCCGAATCCTATCACAAGTTCTGGAAGGCCTTGAATGAGGTGAAAAAGGCAAGGAGATGCAGGAGATCCATGGGATAATGGCTAAGAAGAAGATACCGACGAATGTCCGCATCTTCACACTCGCCCTTGTTATTGGTCCTGCAGCAGAGTGGGACTGGAGTGACTTCCCAGCTTCGTTCGACAAGGCCGATCGAATTGATCTGAGGGAGGTCAATTTACCCATGCCTGAGGAACTGAAGACGGCTATGGAGCTTTCGAATCCAGAGAAAGCTCCAGGTGCAGCATGGGAAATGCTCAGCTGGGTCTTCAATGCAATAGCACCTGCTTCCGACTCCAAGGGCAAATGCGTTGTCGAGTACAACTGCGGCGGACTATTCTTTCGAGCCGCACTACTCAAGGGTGTCCCGTGTGTTGCGGTGACAAACTCTATTGAAGAGGTGACTTCAATGAAGCATATAATTACAGTTGCCAAAGAAAAACAGTATCTTCTCTGCGAACCTGGTGAGTACGCACTTTAAGTTTAAATGTTATCTCACAAGCTCTGTATGCAGGAGCGTGGCCACCCCCAGATGCTGAAACGGCGTTAACAGCTACTGTTGGGCCGAGCTCACAACCTGCACAAGGTAAGGTCACGTGAGGCCTCACGCCATTTTGATTATAGATCGTTGTGAATATTCAGACACGAGGACTGAAAAGCGCACTGGTGGCGCGTCGAAGAAGGACAAACAGACAAGCAATAGGAAAAAAGGAGGTACAAATTATATTTGCAATGGCGTGTGGTCTCATGCCATTCCAAGACCGACTCTGAGACCGAGTTCGAGACGGAGTCCGAGATCTGAAATCGGGTCCGAGACCGAGTCCGAGGTCGAGTCCGAGGTCGGGTCCGAGATCGAGTCTGAGACCGAATCCAAAGTCGGATCCGAAATCGAGTCCGAGATCGAGCCAGAGAACTGCAAAGGGACATCACAATCAGATGCGGGATCACAAGAAACTAACTTCACTAACTCTGGTTTCACCAAGATCTACGTAAGGAGTTATGAAATGAAAGGACCCTCTCTATTGAAATGTGTTTATGGTCCTAGGAGCATTGTGACATATCAAAGGATTTTGCATCAAGTTCTGTATTTGCATGTTTATCAAGTTACTGAATTGCTAAACCCTAAACCCTAAACCCTAAACCCTAAACATGTGGCAAATGCTGCGTGAAGAAAGATGCCCTTTCTGGGCAAATGCTGTAAGAGGCAAATGCCGAGCAGATGTATCTCAGGCTAGTGAAGGGGACAAACGAAAGCTAGCTATAAACATGACGGGATGCAAATAGATTACTAGGCTGGTCCTACGAAAATCAAAAACCATAATTGAAAACATTGAAAATGCAAAAAGAAAGGTTTATAATATTTTTGAATTTTAAGCAACCAAAAGAATGTAAGTAGGGCATGTGTTTGTAAGTTTAAAAATGCCTCAACCACTTAAATTCCCAAGTAAATAAAGCTGTTTCTATTTTTGGTACAGGTAAACTTTATAGCGTGTGGGCTCATGCAATTTTGAACCCAAAAATGCACCAAAAAATGCTCGACTAGCATTATTCTTTGAATGGCGTGTGGCCTTATGTCGAGCATTATTCTTTGAATGGCGTGTGGCCTTATATTGCCATAAATGGACGTACACACACAGCATAATTATTCCTTTACACGGCGAATAATCTTGGCATGGATCGCTGACATGGCATGGCAAAGTTCGAATCACTGACATGGCACAGCTGGATCGAGGCAAGGACATGATGTGACAAAGTTCAACCTCCGACAGCAAAGTCTAGAAGCTACTCAGTTTGAAATTTGTCAGAGGAATCATAAGATCTGGTTTGTCAGAGGATTTGATGTGACGTTCAAGCGTGTGTTATTTTTTAATTCTTGAACTCATTCCTAGGTCTATCATTTTTGTGCGCCGTGTTCTTGGTTCCGCTGAGCGCAGTGAGCGCTGCTTGTGTAAGCGGCGTTATGGGCTGTGGTTTATGCGTCTACGAGAGGTTGCGGCATTGCGAGCGCCATTGCGAGCGGCAGTTTATGCGAGTGGCAGTTTGTGCGAGTGGCGCTACGAGCAGTTGCGGTGTTGCGAGCGGCGCTACGAGTAGTTGCGGTGTTGCGAGCGGCACTGTCTTTGGTGTGGCTACCGCTTCCTCTTGATATTCGGCACTTGTGCTTCCTGGTATGTTCACCATGGAATGGCTTAGGACCACATTTAGAAATGGCATGAGGCCACATGCCATCTTGGGCCCTTGCAATTTCATGGCTAGCGTCATGGCATGCCTGCAGCTGTGTGTATATCAAGATGGCATGAGGGCTCATGCCAATTTTGTGAATGCGAAATTTCACGTGGGTGTCAATAGCATGTTTGAATAATGGCATGTGGCCTCATGCTATTGAGGTTGTTTGGTATGTTATGATTTAGGCCATTCTCCAATCATTTTTTGTATGGTCTTAACTTCTTTTCTGCACTTTCAGAATGGCCTTCAGGGTTGGGGAAAAGGTTTACATTTTGAATGGTGGGAAGAGAGTTGCAAAAGGGACCCTTGTGTCTATGGATCGGAACTTTGTTATACACTGTCAAAGGCTTGGGGAAGGCAATGCTGTTGTATCAGTAGAGACTGTCTTCGATGGGAATGTGGTCGCTATTGAACGAGGAGAGATGGTCGTCGGGGTAAATGTTGTTGTTGCCTTGAAAAGTCTTCAGAAGAAAGCAGATGTTGGGGACAGCGCAAGTGCGACGCATGTTCCCTCCGTGGATCTTAAGAACCGTGCTACATGGATTCAGGCAAAGGTGTTTCTAAACAACCCCGAGGGGGAGGTGGTAGCTGAGGGCTTAGCCACAGTTGTCGATCCAAGAGATGCGGTTGCTAATCAAGAATTGGGCTGGGATGATATTGGAGTTGCGATTTTAGAGGTTGTTGACACAGAAGAAAACAGTCTGACTATTGGAAGCATTGTGCGGTGGAAATTGAGGCACTTAATGTTTGAGAATGTGAAGGATTCACAATCAAACACCACTACAACTGATGACAGAACATCTCTTCATGGGAAAAGAAAGTACACCTTCCTAAAGCGCAGCCAAAGGGATCTGAGCAACGAACCGAAAAGGCAGAAAATGGCAATGGAGGTTCGAATGGTCTCGATAGTTGCTTGTTGCAAGAGGAGGTGCTGTCAACATGCTGATTGGGATGCTATTGAAGAGGAGAGAGCAAGATACAAGACATTGTCCTGGAAGGCAGCTCGCAATTTTGTGTATGAGGCATTATGGTCATCTATTGATGCTTCAGAACATCAGGTGGGGGGCATGGTCTTCCAGAGGGGTTTGGTCTGCATGAAGGCATGGAGAATCATTTATGGAGTCCCTCGAACCACATTCTACAGAATCAAAACTGAGTTCGAGGAACAAAGGGTTCAACAGGCAGTCCATGGGAACGATGGTACGCACAAAACCAGGGGTCATGTTGTATATGGAGAGGCAATCTTCAAGAGGTTTGTCGAGACATGTAGCGAGCAGCAACCACATAAAACCCGCCTCTTGGAAGATGGAACACGAGACACCCAACGAGTTCTCCCTTCCATGTATACCAAGGGGGGCCATATTGGAAGATGTGAATCGGGAACTCCAGAGTAATGGCTACAGGAAGCTGAGCCAATCTAGATTTAGTAGATTGTGGAGCAACAGGTTCAGGGATGTGAGTATAGGAAAGTACTCCAGCTTTTCAAAGTGTGACGAGTGCACTGCTATCAAAATGGCTTTGTCGAAGAATTCTTGCAGCGCTCGAGAGCGAGAGACGTTGGTTAGAAGGCGGCTCGACCACAACATCGAGCAGAGAAGCTGCAGGACTGCATATTATCATAACAGGATTCTCTCCATGGAGAGACCTGACTCTTACCTCTGCATCATCCACGACAAAATGGACGAGAAAAAGACGTGCTTACCTCGACTCAATCCTGCCCCCAAGGCAATCTCTTCATCCATGCAGCTGCCTGTGTCTCTGTTTGGCATAATCGCTCATGGGCATGGTGCCCAGAACTATGGGAACTTCTTTGTACCTCTATGGGGTGGCGGGGGTGCAAACATGATGATTGCGTCCCTAGCAAAACACTTAAGGTCTCTGCAAAGTGCGCAGACTGAGCTGAACGGCCAACCCTTGCATAAGGCCCTTGTCGATCGAACCCCATACAGGGTTCAGCTGGAGGAGGAGCAAAGGCTTGCAGTATCGCGTGGGGCCCCATGCCATCCCAGTGAATATGTTGGCCGTCAGATTGTAGGGTTATCACGTGAGGCCTCATGCCATTCCGACGAAGCTGGTCGCCCGGTGAATGCACAGCCTCATCCAAACAAAGCAGAATCTCAAGGAAGTTCTTGCAGCCGATGTGGCCTTCCACCCCATCTTCTGCTCCAAACAGACAATGCTGGCAGTGAGAACAAAAACATGTACGTCTTTGCGTACTTGGCGATGCTTGTTGCCAAAGGCATATTTGAAACGGTTACACTTGGCTTTCTCATGGTTGGGCACACTCATGAAGACGTCGATGCCATGTTCAGTCACCTGGCAGAGTCCCTCCGGCGATCCAATGTCCTCACCCTCCCACAACTCTATGATGAATTCCAAAATTGCATCAAAGGCACTGTTGAAGCTGCACTTCTGACAGAGGTTCCAGACTTTAAGGGGTTTGTAAGAGGCTACATCAGGGACGGATCCAAAACGCTGATTGGCCACTCCAAGCCTCTTCAGTTTCATTTCAGCATGTGTGACGGTGCTCCAGTGATGAGGTACAAGATGAGAGAATGGGACACAGTGTGGCTGCCAGTGGACGGCATTGAACTCTTCAAGAGAGATCCCATAACTGGGGAACCTATGATTCCTCAGGGTTCCCCACGGCCGATGCACCCGGATGGACTCAAAGACCAGGAAAGTATAGTGGCCGGGATTAGACAGCATATTGCCTTCTGGAAGAGGGGGTTGGTGTTTGGTGGAGAATCCTATTTTCAGAGGTGCAAGCCTTTGCTCGAATACTGGGAGAAGATTATATCTGCTATCCAAAATGGGCCGGTTGTATATGAAGAATTGGAAGAGTCCTTTTGGCCAGAACCCAGAGCACCAGATAGTAGCGGAACAATGTCCTCTGGAAATGCAGTGACAGATAACGATGTTGAGGATCACTATTGTGGGCCGAGGAACAAGAAGCCGGATTCAGCATTCAATCCAGTACAGGTCTGCAAAGGAATGGTCGTGCTTGTCAGACCCAGTAATAAAAAACAAATGATATGGGTGGGGCGTTGCATCACTGATGCAGAGGAGGACGCGGAAACTAACTCCTTCAATGTAACTGTGGAGTGGTTCAAGTCAAGTTCCGGATATACGAAGGATTGCCTAGAAAAGAGATGGGTGCTGAATCCAAGGGATCCCAGCATGAGCATATCGGTGGATAATGTTGTGCATGGTTGGATGCGGAAGCAGAGTGCCACCATCACCTTGCCAGACCATGCAAGAGATGCAGCAAGAGCATTCATAACCCGGGTTCAAGGTGAGATTCATTAATATTCCTTTACTAAGTTTCTAATGTATTTTATTTCAAGGTGAACAATCCGAATCTGAATCAGAGGAGGCGTGATGGCATGTGGCCTGAGATGATGTGACATATGCATTTACCAATCACACGTGCATAAATCTAATAATATGGCGTGTGGCCCATATTAATGGCACATAAACCCATATTGTGGGCTTACGTGCTTTATGTACCATCATTCCCTTGCAGCGAGTGTGTTGGTTTCCTTTTATAACACAACGAACTCCATATTTTAGGGTGAAGAGCGTTCTCATGGCAAGCACAAAATCTGTAAGTGAGGTAGAAAAGGAGACGGAGAAGGAGATAGGTGAAGATGTAGAATATATAAGTCTTCCAAACTCCCCGTACTATACTCCAGGTGATCATTTTTCTGAACAAACGGCAACATTAACAACTATCGAGAACGCCCCAGTAACGTCAGAGACAACAATCCAAAGCAAAACAACTGACCCGGAGAAGGATGATAGTACCGCTGAGAGTACCAAAAAGGAGGTGTCCACTAGCACTTAGGCTTATAATGGCGTGTGCCCTCATGCCATTTACTTGATCACCAAATACCTTTTTCCCTTTGCACTAGTATATCTTAATACTGGTCTGAGAAATAGAATGGCATGTGCCCTCAGGCCTTTTACTAAATCACCTTTGAAAGAAATGCAAGCCTCTATGTCGTAAAAAAAAGGTACTAGAGAAATTCCTTAATAATATGAATGTTATTTAGTTTCATGAAAATACACTAAGGGTCAAATGAGTTAAATGACTTCTCCAGACTAGCAATGCCTCTTGCTACACCTTCACAATTAGATTCGTTAGAAAAAGATAACATTGAATAATATCTAAATGTTCTCACCATTAAGTTATATGTCTGGCTAATAGGAATGACGTTCATCTTGGAAAGCTCACCACACGCTCAATGAACAAACAAATAGTGTGTGCGCGCATGCCATCGCTCTTCTTTAGCTTCAGATTCGGCTTGTTCACCTTGACAATGAGATTTATTATACAACCAGATGGACTCAGTCTGGACATAAAGTCACCGCGCTAGTCACCATGCCCCAGATATGTCTAGCCCCTGGACAAAAAACATATAATTTCACGTCATTTTCAAATACTTGAAAATTTGTACCTAGTCCCATTTTATTGAATAAATCCCACTTTAACGAAATAGAGCATAAAGGGTAAAAACCATATACGAAGAGAGACTAACTCCTGATACTAAGGGATACTAAGAAAGGCTTTGGGTGAAAGCCTAAATCATGTGTTCCTCAAGGGGGGGGGGGATATGGGGGCTTCCAAATGTATAGTAGGAATAGTGGGTAGGTCAAGCATAGCTAATTAACCTGAGGCATAGTCTAGCTCCTACTTGCGTGCCTATCTTTGTTCTGCGTCTGGTTTGGGTCTAAGCCTAAGTTCTACACCATGTTAGCTGGTGGAGTACCCATATCCTTGCGTTAGGCCACCGGTATGCTGAAATAGCACTAAACTCCATTTGACTCTATTTTGCGTGCTGGTCCTAGCATTGGGATGCTTGATGCACTAGGACTATTCCAAGTCGTTTCGTGCTCCTGTTCCTTTGCTTCTTGGGCTATATGCTTGAGAGTCATTTTATGCCCCAGTGCCATTGCTCCTTGGCTCCATACTTGGGAGTTTGGCACCGTTCCTTTATGAGCTTTTGAGGTAACTCGGGGGTGGTTGGGTGGTGAGGAACCTCAAGAGGTGGCATAGCATAGTTTAGGGCAACTAGATCTTTGTCTTTTTGCGCCAGATCATATTTATTCAGTGGCCCAAGGCCCTAAAACTCGGGTTCCACACCACTGTCCTTTGGACACATGGCATGTGACATGTGGCATATGACACATGGCACATAGAGGGTTTAGGTTCCACTTCATGGTGTTATCCTATGGTAAATCACCATAGGATAAAGGTAAAAACTATGTGCGCTACAACAATAGAAAATAAAACAACTGTAATTGTCCTAAGGGTTGTAGAAATTCTTCCCTATGGAGAAGTATGCCATTAGTCAATTGAACAAAGTGACTCCGAGGAAGGAGGTTTGGAGTCTTTTGTCAGATGAGTTCTTGAATGTCGTTAGGGAGTTCAAACTTGTTGGAGTAGTTGTGTCAAGTCGGTCATGTAGTTTTGTCAAAACTTTAGGAAGACTTTCAGCGGTCCGACTGTTCATAAAGTTGTCAGAAATCAGGTAATGACAGATCTGGTCAACTTGTTTCTTGAGCTTGTTCTTTCTTTTCAGTGCAAAGGTCGATGGTGGTGCATGTTGGGTTTGGTTGTGTCAGGTTGGGTTGAACTGAGTCGGGTTGTGTTCAATTGAGTTGTATTGGGTGGAGTTGGCTGGCACAGTATGCAGACTGGTCTTCCACGGGCCAGTGCTGAGATGGGGTTTGATGAAAGGTTTTGGATACTCAGGTTTGTCTGGAATGATTTCTTCGATAATGTCGTCGAGTTGTTCAAGTCCAGATCAAGTGATGGCATGATTGGCAAGAGTTTTTGTGGCGAGCATGTTGACTTTGAACCAAGTTCGGACTGTTGTTTTGGTGCTGAGCTGCTGACTCTATTGGAGGGGTTGCCGAAAAATTGGTGGTGCATTGTCGAGTTGTTCCTCGATGAGTTCTCCGACACCAGGTAATAGAGTGATGGGTTTGTCACTGGTGCAAGTCTGGAGGATGTGCTTTGGTATTGGGAGTGGGCACGGGAACTGGAAACATGTTGGAGCACTGGGATTGCCAGGTCGACAAGTGCTTGGAAGAGGGGTGCATGTCGGCAGTGGTGTCAGTTTGTGTCGAGTGTGCTGGTTGAGTTTGTGTTCTTGTGAGTAGAGTGGGGATGGTCCAAAGTTGAGTTGAGCTCACGAGTTGAGCTCAATTCAGCTCAAGTCAATGCTAGTCAACATAGTTAACCATAAGTCTTATAAGGAAATATTAAGTCAAAAAAATGTTATTCTTTGGTGAACTTGAAATTTATGAATTTAAGTATCAATGGTTCAGAGAAATTTCTATTTTTTGAATCTTTCTAATGCAATTTATACAATAAAATACTGTTTCTAGAATTAGAAGTTTGTTTGAACCCATAGAAAATTTTGGGCTTTATTGGTCTTAAATAAAATGGGAATATTGAAGTTCGAATGAACCTAAAATTTATATTGTACATTTCAACATTTTAACATTTTAACAATTGACCAGAAATATATAAATAATTTGGAACATTGATTCACTCGTTCATTCTTTAGGGTTTACAGAGATGGGAAGCAAGGAAGACAAAAAATCTATAAGTAGTTTTAGCATACAGAAATGTGAGAATGTTAATTTTGTTTCACTACCACAATCTCCATATTACACGCCTAGTCTTTATTACCCATCTGGGAATGTGGAGACCACAGTCACTATTGATAAAAATGCTCCTGTTACTTCCGAAACAACAATCTAAAGCAAGAGAAAAGAAGAAATAGACAGCACAGCGGAAAACACTAATAAATCCACTCTATAAACCTTTCAATGGCTTTTGTAATCCACTAAAGTATTATAAAAAAAAGTAAGTTTTTTATATATATTTTATTCCTTTTGATATGTTTTGTCTTTGCAAAGATATATGATGTGGACAAATCAAAGAGTTAAATCTACATATGATTTTGGGATTGAAAGGTAATCTTGCAAAAAGGCATACTCACGTGTCTGTGTGTATTTGCCATTATTATATATGGCAAGCCAGCTATATAAAATAAGGCTCCGTATTAATTATATGCTAGTTTTTAGCTTTTGAAACCCATAGCCACTTGTCTCTCATAGTAGGTTTAAATTACTGAGACTGACAATAATGATTCAATATATTGTCATGTCATAATAAAACATCATTCCCGAGATTGAAATATAGTATATTAATCAGAGAATTCTTATTGCTGGGAAGTTTAATTTTTCTTGTGTGTTGCAATGGTTAGGAAGAAGTTTACTTTTGGTCCCAAAGGCTTTTCATATGAGTCTCCACCTCCATCTCCAATCTCAACTAATAATCCACCTTCACCTTTACGCAACAATCTTCCTTTTCATTTTGAGGGCTATTGTGAGGTTGTTCCATTTGCAACCTCGAGTGCAACTGAACAAGAATTCCTTCCTTATGATGTTGTTAAAAGAGTTGGATTACCTCCAATGCTCCAAGAGTGATGTCAATATTTTCTTCAAGATTTTGCTCCAGATATGGCAGGGGAGCTTAATGTAGATACATATTTTCTTCAGTGTCCTATATGCAACTTTTATTTAAACAAGACAGATGGTTGCATGGGTTTGGTAAATTTTATTGAGCATTTTCGCAAATGCCCAAGAGCGGGTTTGGAATGTGTGCACGCGTGAATGTGTAAGAAAATCAAGAAAGAATTAAAAACACACAGCTATTATGATTTCATGGTGGAGAACAATATTCCATTAGTGAACACTGCATCAGTAAGTGCTGAATATAGGATATTTAGGCCACCTTTTAATGTAATGTGAAAGTCATGCATAGTTTTTTCTAAAGTATAATTCTTTATGAGTAAAGTGGAGAATCTTATATTTTCGAGAATGATAGTATTCTAGCATGTATAAAGATATTATTATATATACAAGTGGTTCTAACACTGTTATAATTCTAAAGTCCTATTTTTGAGACTAACAATTTAAACTTTCAAGAACCCTTAGATCTTTTCTTAGTATAAATACCGACAAGGGATGCTTTCAACATTAAAATTTCAGTTTGTTTAAAGTGTAGGAATGGCTAGGGAAAATGCTATTACTACTCATACTTGGCCCCCATGCATTTCATATGAGTCTCCACCTTCGTCTCCAACTTCTACCAACATTCCACCTTTACTTCCACATAACAATTGTTGTGAGGTTTTTCCTTTTGTAGCCCCAAGTGTGACTGAACAAGAGATCCCTCTTCCAGATAATGTTCTAGATGTTGCTACTAAAGATGGATTGCCTCATGTGCTTTAAGAGCGATGCCAGATGTTTCTTCAAGATCTTGCTCCAGATATGGCTGAAACTTTTGAAAGAATGAACACATATTATCTCCAGTGTCACATTTGCTACTTTTATTTAGATAAAACGGAAGGCTGTATGGGTCTAGAAACTTTTCTAGAACACTGTCACAATTGCCCAAGAACTAGTGTGGAAGGTGTGCATAAATGGATGTATAAGAAAATCAAAAAAGAGTTAAGAACACACAACCATTATCATTTCATGGTGAGGAACAATATTCCGTTAGTAAATACTACATCCACAAGTGCTGAATATGGTATTTTTAGGCCATCCTACTGAAAATTCTCTTACACTATGATATTATCTTGCCTTTTTTTTATTAACAAAATTGTATTACCTATAGATAATAAACTCATAATACTAGTAATTATGAACTTTGACAGACTGACACTGTAACTCTGTCATCTCTGACACTGACACTATCTCTGTCACTGACGCTATCACTATCACTATCTACTGCATTGACACTATCACTGTCACAATCATTATCTCATTGCAAGTGATGTATTCAATTGTCTTTTAATGTATCAATAATAAATTGATTTTTCATACCACTCCTCAATTTACACATTGCATATGATGTGCCATGCATACCTAGGAAGACTTCTAGAAAACTAAATATATATTGTATATAAGTTTATAAAACATCATAAATTATCTCTTAGAAGCAACTGATAGAAAAGGACGAAAACCTCTAAGATGGCGTTTGAAGAACTCATATTCTTTAATCGCAAACACCGATCTACTAGAGTCACGTGCTACTTCGACCATCAAACCACTACCTGTTATGCAATCGATGACAACACCCCTAGTTGGGCAATAAAGCTCAAGTAGGACATGCATCACTGATGGAGATCGAAATTAATACCCAGACAATGTGTTGTGGATGTCGTTGTCTATGAAATTTGGTATGATGTCAGTAAAGCTATCATACCCTGGCAAAACCCTTGCAGCACGCTCACTATCACGAAAACCGTCATTTTCTCTTCTGTAGAACACATGGTAGGTCCACATCATAACCTGAATAATAAAACTTTAGAGACAACCAAAACAGAAGATGATTTCTTACCTTCTCTGGCATGCCTAGGACACCTTTGGTTTCAACCCCAACACTATCCATGATGCACCCGGAAGAGAACCTCTTAAAGTTGACTCGAGTTGCATACCTCATAAGGCAGGACATCCAATGGGGGTCATTTGGGAGAATGAAGGCAGCTTGACCGGTTGTGTGAAAGAGAATTGCTACCAAAAGGAATGCATCCTTTAAGTGGTCTTTAGTCAGGTTGTTCCAGCTTGGGACATCACTATTAGCGTCTGGAAGACCATCTGGCATGTTGAAGAGCATGAAGTTTGTGCTCTTGAGCGGTCGCCTATGGATCTTCTGACAAAAGCGCTCCCACTTTTGCCGGATAGCTATATTCTCAGCATCCTCCTCAAAAGATGCCATCAATGAACTGTAGGAGCCAATAAAGATCCCAACTTCACCATGGAATGCCACTGGAGAAACAGGGCGAATCTAGGGGGAGAAGACAAAGATCAGATGTGAACTTAAGAAAAATTTATATACTATCATGTGGCGTGTGGTAGATGTAAGTTCCTCCAGGTCCTCTTCTCGGGCATCAAGATGAGCTAGAATGAAGTTACTTCCGACAGTTTTTGCTGCAACCATTTTGAGGAACTAAGAAAAGGAGAGAATTAAAAGAAATATACCTCAAGAAGTTCCTCAGTTACAGGGACATCTTGGACGATCATCATCACTGTTGACTAATTCTTCCAGATGTGGATTTGCACGCTTTTGTCAAGGTAGAACTTCTTGGACGTTCTGGTTCTCTTGCTTGACTTCGTCTCGAAGAATCTCGTTCTCACCGCCATCTTCACTCTACTCACCATTGGCACCAACAGGGTCAACATTCTCATGGCCATCATCTTTGTCATCATTGTTGCCTCTTGCAGCCTCTTGGTGGTTGGTTCATAATCTGGCATCTCCAATTCCCAAGGACAAGCACGCTTTATTGCTGCTGGAAACTTCATTGTTGTCGGGTACATGCCTCCATCTCTCACACCATGCCTTAGGAGTCGTGTGCATACCGGTGTTTCGAGAGGAACGTCTCTATATTGGAGATACCTATAATAGAATATAAACAATTGAGTATAGTTGAGAAATTGTATGTTACCTAAAAGCCACTCGATGCATGAAGTAAGGTTGGCCAAGTTGTTTATCAAATGGAGTCATGCTTGTGGCCTTCTTTGGCAGCCAGTCCTTTCCGAGTTTTGTAAGCTCAGTGGTGACGAAGTCCTTAAATGGAAGTTGCTCAGGATCATCCCCTATGAAAGGCACTAGAAACATCTCCCCTTCATATACAGTTTGTGAAATGTAGATAGTCCTCCTCATCATAGTCTCCATCATATTATCCAAACCTTTTTCTCTTTCCCTGAGTCTGCTATTGAGGTCGTTCAGAATGTGTATCTGTTTCTCATATGTAAGCTTTGACTTTGAGATGTTGTAAATAATCTCATCTAGAGTCTTACCCACTAAAAAACTAACTTTTGTGAGTAACTTTCATGGAAACACAAACAATACTTACTTTCATGACAAGCAATCTCTGTTATAATATCGAACCACTCCTTTGGGCGTCGAGGGTCAGTCACACTAAGTAATTTCTTTACCTTTGTCTTCTTTGTGTTGTTAATTTTCTTGTCAATTGCAGCTAAATGCTCCGAGAGTTCTTGATCATTTTCAGCTCGATGCGACTGTGCATATGCATCTTGCTTAACCTTCACCAATGGCTGAAGACAACACAAACATTCTATGATAAGAAGTATACTTGGAAGAACATACCTTACTTCACACAGCTGTCATAAAAGCCACTGGATTTTTGTACCATCTATTGGCATCCTGACGACCTCGTTGATGCCGAATAAGTGATGCTAAATCATCACCATAGTGGCTGCGGACTGCATCCTTGTCGAGATTGGCAAGAAACCGGATCTGCTCAATATCATGTACTAGGCTTTGTTTCTGCACTGCAAACTATCCTAGCCTGCAAAACACAAATTGTTAAAAGTGATTGAAGAGGGAGAGGTACTTATGCATTAATTTTGTGGCAAGCTATCACAAGCCTTGCCACATCTAGAGATCCTCTCGCGTGTACATGTCCAACCGGAACATTGATGTGATAGATAGGATCGTCTTGGAAGCATTCTCGGATGCACTTCATCCATGCGCACCAGCGATAATTCCTGTCAATAATGTAGAACATTTTCCCCACAAATTGTTGAGTCTCAGAATGGCTCATAAGCTTGATGTCAAATTCGCAGGACTTCATTTTCCAAATGTCATCCCAATCCCTCTCGATTTCCTATGACACCAAGAGGGTATTTGATGTTCCTGGCTTGAAGACCGAAACAAGGAACATACCTATATTTGTCCCAAGGCCATTCTATTTGTACAGACTATAGATGTCCATGTTGACGAAGTTAGGTGAAGTAGACCGAACAATGGTTGTCTGAGTGAATTGACATAGTGGGATGTCTTGGATCATGTCTCCCGGGCCTTCCCACTTGAGAGACTCCAAAGTCGTGTGAATGGCCTTCTCTTTAGTTCTCAAAACTGTCTCTTGGAAGCGTTTGTCGACAATATGTTCAGGTAGCTTCACTTCTCTTTCAGCTTCAGCTACACCTCCAGTAGCACCATTATCAAATCTAGCCCCCGACTTGGGCCCAACACCCCCGTTAGGCACACTTGGGCACTGCTCCATTTCTGCCATATTTTGTGAATATGTTAAGAGTAATGGCATTTGTGGTTGTGGCAGCAATGGTAGTGATGACAATGGTTGCGTTGGTGGTGGTGATGATGGTGGCGGTGGTGGTGGTAATGGTGGTGATGACGGTGATGGTGGTAATGGTGGTGATGACAGTGGTGGTAATGGTGGTGATGAAGGTAAAGGTGGCAATGGTGGTGAAGGTGGTGGCGGTGGTAATGGTGGTGGTGGCATTGATGGCGGTGGTGGGGGTGCAAGTGGACTGGAGCTATTTAGTTGCAAAAACGGCAGAGTTGTCGCTGTGGAAATCTCTATCTGAAGGTCAACTTGATTGTCATCTTGGATCTCATCTTCCTCATATCTTCTTTTTGATCCAACATCCCTCTCCTTTTGTAGTCGCCCTCTTTGTGCCACGTGACAGATGCCACGTGTCACATGCCACGTGACAGATGCCACGTGTCACATGCCACGTGTCCATAGGAACCCGAAGTTCAAAGCCTTGGGCCACTGAATGAAGGAACGGTGCCAAACTCCCAAGCATGGAGCCAAGGAGTGACGAAACCAAACCACGGAGCAACTCCCGAGCATAAAGCCCAAGGAGCGAAGGGACAGGGGCCCGGAGTGACTTGAAACAGTCCTGGAGCAACCAGCATCCCAATGCCAGGACCAGCACGCAAAATGGAGCCAAACGGAGTCTGGCGCTATTTCGGCATACCGGTGGCCTAACGTGAGGATATGGGTACTCCACCAACTAGCATGGAATGGAACTTGGGCATAGACCCAAGCCGGACGCAGAACAAAGATAGGCACGCAAGCGGGAGCTAGACTATGCCTCAGGTTAGTCGGCCATGCCCGACCTACCCACTATCCCTACTATACATTTGGAACCCCCCACAGCCCCCCCCCCTTGAGGGACACACGCTTTGGGCTTTCACCCCAAGCCTCCCTTAGTACCAGGAGTTAGTCTCTGGGACAAGTCCGAAACTTACTAAATATGGAATGTCCTTAGATTGCGAATTTGGACACGGGACGAACACCATTGTGTTCAGGCCGATCTCTACATTCCGTAGATATGCCAAATGAGCTAATCTAGACACTTTCCATAAATAGCATTTGGGACCGAAATGAGACCAACACAAAAGGCGTGATAGCGAGGGTGTTTGGCAGACACGGTAAGCTATCATCCGGCGATATTGAGGGACTAGTCTCAATATGCGAGGGTTCTTGCCAAGCCAGTGCAAGACAGAGCAAAAGAGAACTAAAAAGCCGGGCCAAGTATGCTTGGCCAAATAGACACTTAGGAATTCCGTCCTTATGCTCATTCGGCCAAGTACAGATGCTAAGTCCAGTTTACTAACACTTGAACAAGAGGGGCTGATAAAGGAAACCAGCAATACCGACCTCCTGCCATCGTGGCAGTAAGGTAAGAGTGTCCGTAAGGACTAGCCGACAGGTAACTTTCGATACCCGAAGTCACATTTGCGACACTCTCCCCCCCTAGGGAAGATCGACGTCCTCGTCGATGCACACTCGAGTCTAGAATACCGCCAAGGAAACAACTCCAGAAAAAGTTCACGGTACTCACACTATGTGAGAAATGCATCAACTTAAATGAGTTAGGGGGCAACCTCTTTGTCTAACGCGGATGCGCTACCAGCTCAGACACCTTCCGGCCGTCGCCGACAAGGAAATGACCAATGGAGTCAGCCACCCTTGCTGCTCTGGGTGTCACCCAGCTACAAAAGTGTGATATGCCCCTGCCTGCAGAGACCTAGAGAGAGAAGCCAGAGGCCCCAACCCTCCTGAGCAAAGAAACCAAACCCGTCGGTAAGGTTTAGATAAACTACTGTAAACAGGCAGTTAGAGTTGTTTACACGGTCACGCCCTTTCAACGGAACAAGGAACATCGACAAAGAGGCGGGTTATGTGACCAGTCGACAGTAGCTACCCCATGACTAGAGATTTCACCATGCACACGAAGTGCCGAAGCCAGTCTACCCATTACTGGCCCAAACTCAAAGATCAATAGATAGACAATATCAAAGTCAAAAACAATGATATCTTAGAGTCTTAAGTATCAGTGATTATATCTTAGATTAGAACACAAAAGTATTCCAAGTATGTTATCATCTGATAAACTAGTAGGATAGTAGAGGAACCACCAAGATCATCAAAATTGGTAAACACAGAATGCACCATCCAACAAAATTCAATAGCTAGTATATCATCAAGGAAACTCAATGATGAAACTTAACTACCGAAGATGGCAGACAGCATGCCAAATAACTTACTAAAGATAACTCGTAGCACATAAAGGATCATCGACTAATAAGCAAAATGCTCGCGAATGTATCACCCGAAGGAAATAACATCCGAATCTATCAAAGTGAACTCAAGCAATAATCAACAGAATAGAATGAATGTTCCATGGCAACAAACACTCGTTCATGCCAACTATCACACTAGCCAATCTGAATAGACCCCGGCCAACAATACCAAGGAACTAAAGTTGCTCTAGCAAGTGTCAGCAACATCCCATCGATGTCTCAAACCCAAGAGACCAATCCAAAGCAAACCATATGTAGTATTGCAAAAAGCCAAAAGCCTTCAAAGAGAACAACTAACCATCATAAAAGAACATCAATCATCCCATCAATAAAGAGATGCTAAATCATCGTTGAAGAAAGAATCTACCATCCCGAAGAACAGCGAAGCATTCTATATCAACAATAACCAAGCAACACTTTTGACAAGGATAATCAATATCCTAGATGACAGTCAGTCATTACCAATGATTGCCAGATGCAAGAGCCAACTTCCACATCGAAGCTAACAAGCCAAAATGCCTTCCCCAACAACTCCTAACAAATGGAACAATGAGCATAAAATTCAAAGAACCAAAAGCTCGAAGAAGTCTATAGCCAAGTCTTACCTAACATGATCTCAAGTTTCGCATGAACTAACTTCAATGATAAAGAAGAAATCATGGTGTAACCCACGACATCCGCTTCAACACATCCATAAGCTAAACTGCATAATGCCAAAGCTAATGAAGAGCATGTTTGCATCAATCCAAAAGCTAAGCATAACGAAGCTATGCTCGACAAGTGATCACCAAATGATCCTCCATGAATCCATCTATAGCAAGACGTAACTCCCTTTACAATAAGCTCAAGAAGAATCATCAATGATCGATATATCCCAACTCAAATCCAATAAGGATTCAATCACTTCAATATCAATCACTAACTCTTCTTCTTGTAGAGTTAGCATAGTCCTCGACTAAATCACTTTTCAAGGAAAAGCCAAAGCTCATCCTCTACTAACCAATCTTGTCTAGAACACAACTAACCCAACTTGCCACTCAGTTCATTTGAACGTCAACACAGTTGCTAACTAGCAAATGCACGAATGCTAATAACACAAAGCTACAACCAAATCATCAACACTATCTCTATTGAGACTAATGAAACTCAATATCAATCCTAAGGATAGACATCTCATCTCACTTGAATCCCAACATCAATAATATCAATGACAAGGCATCACTTCAATGCCATCAACACCATAACAAAGCTAGAAGAAAGCAAGAGTGAATCACCACTCAAAACTCTCTAGCAACTAAGCTAACCAAAGTCAAAGATACTATACTTAGTATCCAAGACCAATCCTTCAACATTACTCAGGTATAGATAACACTTCCTCAAGGAGTGATTCACCACGTCCAAGACTCAATGAAATCCAACACTACGAACTAAATGCAACCAAATGATATCAACAGAGGTATAGTCATTATGTCAACATGGAAAACCCATGCAAGTCTAATAACACGATCCTCCGCAACACCATCCGGTAAAGCAAGCCCATCACTGCTAAATCTTCATCAAGTGAAGCAAGTATCAACAGTCCTTGACAAAGTCTACAAGCAATCACTAGTTGCAAAGCAACCAACAATCATTCTTCAACTTGCCTTCACAAGACCCAAACACTAAACTCTTGCCATCAAGTCATATACTTGTCCAATATGAACGTAATACCTCATGGACGAGATAAAGGTTCATAGACAAGCACAAACTAAATGACCACTCGAATCCAACTCAACCGCGATAAGCTCACCAATGCATTTAGCCACTAGCTCTGAGCATGCCTTGAAGAGGCTAGCTATGCATGATCAACACTTAGTCGAAACTAAAGTGAAAACCATATGATGGACTCATATCGGTACACAACCTCCACTTGGACAAAGCTATAGTATGGGTACTAACATCTCAAACTCAAACAATAAAATTGGACATCACCATCCTCAGCCAAGGCGCAAAACCACCAAGACCAAGTCAAGATCAGTGAGAGCTCACTACTCTCATAGAGTCTTAACGAAACGCAAGGTGCAACCTGCCACCAAGCACAACGCTACAAAAGAAAGGCACAAGGGTCACCCTTCTTAGAAAAGTGCAACGGCCACTTTTCTTCACCAACTCCAGACTCTATCTAACTCAATTGCCTTAGCCCCAAAAGCTAACATCCCTTTCGGGTCGCATTATACAAACTACCTACTAAGGTCTAAGCTAACCTAAGTCAACTCCAACCCCTTCACTAGTTTGTACTGGCTTACGAAATGGAAAGGTTTTCGGACAAAGTCATCAACAGATCAGCCATTGGAAAAGCTTAAGAAAATTTGTGGAAAATTTTCCATCCTAGATAAAGAATGACTCTCAGTCTAGGAATACAAACTTTCAAGACTCAACCAACTTCCTCCTACTAACAACTTCACATAAGTTCACCTCAACACAAATTCTCAAGACCTATAGTATGCTTAAGCTTCGAACATCTTTTTGCCCATACTTTCGACATTCAACTCTGACATCCATAAAATGCAAATGGAACATCCAAGGCTTGATCACGAAGACCACATCTTTGGATATCCACATTGCACTAACACTCTTCTTCAACCACCTTCAAGATCCAATGTGAAGCCAAAACACTAACAAGAAAAATGACATGGAAAATCAAGCTCAAGGAAAATTCCTCACCACTCGAATCAACAATGCCATTTCCACTAACACAAGTGTTAGCGATGTCAATGCCTCAACTACACACCTTCTCCATCCAATAATCTACTCCAAGTGCTAATGGAAAAACCGACAAGGCATAGCAAGTGAATGCTATAACCCTTTCTAACACCTTATGGGCCAACTCTCAAAGGAACAACATACCAACTTAAGCTTAGCATAATGGACCACTATTGAGAATCCCATCAAAGCTACTACAATGCTACTTCGTGTAAGTAGACTAGCTTCTCCATCAACCACTTTGGGGTTGATCATCATTTACCCAAGCAACTTCGTAAACACATTGCTCATTATCACATGGATATGATATAAATCACAATGACTTGATCATCAATCAAGCAACACTATGGGCAATGCCCATGTCACTACTGCAAAAGTTTATGTGAATATCAAGTGTCAACTCAATTCGACAAAATGCAACATAAATGCCACACCCGACCAATAGAGATTTATAACACTTAATACCACTAACTTTTATTCACAACACGGACAAGCTCATGCCACTCTCTATCCAACCAAACTCAAAACTAATCCAACACCAAGCTACTCAAGGAGCAATAGCAAGGTTCCCCGGAAAAGAATTGAGCATTGCAACTCAAGTCTTCCAATAGCAAGCCTAGACAAAATGGTATAGCGCTTCACTGCTATCCATCCCATGACTCACTACTTGTAAGACCATCATTTCCAACATGCATCAAGATAGGGACTCTTGATTGCATAATGTGAACACGAGCAATGAGTCACACCTCGTTGCAAATCATCTCTCCAAGAAGAGAAAATGATTTACGTGTTTGATCCTTCGTCCCCGATGACTCTCTTTTCGGTCTCATCTTTTTGACCAAACCTCAAGCTTGCTTTTGCACTGCCTTCAGTCCAATCCAAGAAAAGTTTATGAGAGAGCACAACAATGATTACTTGAACCAATAGACTAATCCCTACAGTCTTGACTGATCCACTTGTAACCATGCCTAGGAAGGATCCACTAGTGCCGTGCTAAACAGCTACGGACCAGCCTATTTGCCACTCATAACAAACTCAGGGAGGTTTGCTTTTACCCACGGTACATGGAACAACTCATGGAACCACCGATAGGCTAACATTAATCCTGCCAACTCAAAGTTTAATCTCGAGTTGCTAATATGCCTCACTCACGAGCCCAAGTGTAAACTCGTGTTAACGGAGCATCTCAAATCCATCCTATGAGCCCAAGAGCAAGCTCACACTATTAGGTACAAAAGGTAACCAAAACCATACCCAAGGAACGAATGCGAACCCATTGCACCAAACGTGTACCCACTCGGATCATCGTTTTCATCTCTGCGTATGCAATGAGACTAGTTGCCCAATCTCATTGAATAGTACTCGCTGAGACTCATCCTCTGATACCAAATGTAGCGCACGTGGTTTTGACCCTTTATCCTATGGTGATTTACCATAGGATAACACCATGAAGCGGAACCTAAACCCTCTTTGTGCCACGTGACAGATGCCACGTGTCACATGCCACGTGTCCATGCCACGTGTCCATAGGAACCCGAAGTTCAGAGCCTTGGGCCACTGAACGAAGGAACGGTGCCAAACTCCCAAGCATGGAGCCAAGGAGTGACGGAACCGAACCACGGAGCAACTCCCGAGCATAAAGCCCAAGGAGCGAAGGGACAGGGGCCCGGAGTGACTTGAAACAGTCCTGGAGCAACCAGCATCCCAATGCCAGGATTAGCACGCAAAACGGAGCCAAACGGAGTCTGGCGCTATTTCGGCATACCGGTGGCCTAACGTGAGGATATGGGTACTCCACCAAC
Organism: Selaginella moellendorffii; assembly: GCF_000143415.4. NCBI lineage: Eukaryota > Viridiplantae > Streptophyta > Lycopodiopsida > Selaginellales > Selaginellaceae > Selaginella > Selaginella moellendorffii. The sequence continues at coordinate 2,519,262 of NW_003314265.1, read as the reverse complement.
TAGCATGGAATGGAACTTGGGCATAGACCCAAGCCGGACGCAGAACAAAAATAGGCACGCAAGCGGGAGCTAGACTATGCCTCAGGTTGGTCGGCCATGCCCGACCTACCCACTATCCCTACTATACATTTGGAACCCCCCACAGCCCCCCCCCCCTTGAGGGACATACGCTTTGGGCTTTCACCCCAAGCCTCCCTTAGTACCAGGAGTTAGTCTCTGGGACAAGTCCGAAACTTACTAAATATGGAATGTCCTTAGATTGCGAATTTGGACACGGAACGAACACCATTGTGTTCAGGCCGATCTCTACATTCCGTAGATATGCCAAATGAGCTAATCTAGACACTTTCCATAAATAGCATTTGGGACCGAAATGAGACCAACACAAAGGGTGTGATAGCGAGGGTGTTTGGCAGACACGGTAAGCTATCATCCGGCGATATTGAGGGACTAGTCTCAATATGCGAGGGTTCTTGCCAAGCCAGTGCAAGACAGAGCAAAAGAGAACTAAAAAGCCGGGCCAAGTATGCTTGGCCAAATAGACACTTAGGAATTCCGTCCTTATGCTCATCCGGCCAAGTACAGATGCTAAGTCCAGTTTACTAACACTTGAACAAGAGGGGCTGATAAAGGAAACCAGCAATACCGACCTCCTGCCATCGTGGCAGTAAGGTAAGAATGTCCGTAAGGACTAGCCGACAGGTAACTTTCGATACCCGAAGTCATATTCGCGACAATACAAAAGAGTTCAATCAACCATTTCAAAGATGCAGTACAGATAGAAACTGTGAGAAACTCATCTGCAACTCCGAAGCATGTTCAAAAGACAGTGCTCAAGGATTTTATCGCAAATACTTTACTTGATCCGGACTGCAAGAATACTCAACTGGACGAGGCTAGCTTGTGGGAGTTACTACGACATGTGCAACCTGCAACTAGCCTCAGGAGGTATGAAAATATTATTACATACTTTTCAATAATATCTCTCTTACATTTTGTTTTATTTAGGATAAAGTCTTGGATGTGTGAATCTCGAGAGGGGAAACTCCAATAAAAAATTGACTCAATCCTTGAACTAAAACAGACTTGTCTTTATGAGTTTATCCATGGGAGTTTATTTTCAGATCAAGTCGTTAGTGAGCAAGAGTGCCCCTTCGTTTTCAAAATGTCTACTATGGACCTTGCCTCTGATGTGGATCTTGTTTCCCGAATGGATATGTTTGGGTCGAGTGACCTTGCTAATGCATGGGTACATTTTGACCATATAGAGTGGGTGGTGGGTTGGACAACTATGGGAGCTCATGTGTATGATCCAAGGTAGTTTTTTTTCTCATTATCTTAAAATGATTTTAAACATTGCACTTTTCACAGGCTAAGTTGTAACTTGACAATTGCAATGGCAAAGTTTAAAGTACAAGACCAGATGGCTCAGGAAATATTTTGGAAGTCCCTCTCCGACATTGTATTGAAGCGAACTGGTAAGCCTGCCAAGTTTCGCAGTTTCATAGCAAATGGGGTTGGGGCTAATTGGAATGGTGTCCGGGTAGTCTTTGGGAATGGTCTACCCCTAGAAGGTTGTGAGAGGACTTGTGAGTTCTATTGGGCTTAGAGCCTAAACCAACACTGCCACTTTATCAAGCTAGATTTCCAATTAGCATTTAAGGAGTTGTGCAAACAATGGCAGGTTGCACCTTCTGAAGAAGAGCATGAGGCAAAAGCAAACGAGATCCAAATGTGGTGGCGTGAAGATGGCCATACTGACGTAAGTTGTCTACCACAACTTGAGTCGTGGTTGGGGTGGTGGGAAGTTAGAATGTTCCAATGGGGACATCACTCTTTTCAAGTTGGTTTTTCTTTTTTTCCTCTCTTTTTATTGCTTTTTAATATCATCTTTTTATAAGGATCAACCACTTGAGGATCTTGCATACACCCCAACTGTGAATCTCTTAGAGAGCAAACATTGGAGCTGGCGTTCCTCTAAGGTAGAGAAAGGGAAGATGAGTCTATATAAAGCATGTCTATCAGATTTGATACGTGCTGTAGAGCAATCTTCAAAAGCCTTGGCATTTGAGGAAGGAAGATACATGGGAACAGGACCTTCGGTTGAGATGTTACATGATTGGATGAAGAAGAAAGTGACTCCACCAGCACAAACAATGGCAACTGCAGTGGAGGAAGTGGTCCGCAGTACATCTATGGAGTACACTCCTCGGGCTTCTATTGGTGATATGAAGACCGTCCGCTCAAAGTATCGATTTTCCTTTGCTGGTGAAGATGTTGGCACGGATCTTGGAGCAAAAAGCTCTCATAGGCCTAATGTTAAGTATCATTCTACTCCAAGACATCGCCCCAGAACCGAGCCACCTCAAGTGGCTGATGAAGAAATTGCATCACAGTAGGTTGAAATTGCTTATCATAGCATGGAGCCGAAGCAATGGGCAATCCATTGAGTGCCAGCAAAATCAAATGTAAGGTGTGTAAGGGGATGCTTCCAAGGGGCAAGTGTTGGGCTTGGATCCGTGGTGACAAGTTTGCTTCTGTTCCAACCCCATGTTTCCATGGGGAACGAAAGCAAGTAGGATTTTCAAGATGGTGTTGGTCATATTGCTGCAACTCTGATGTCAACCATACAAAGCGGCTTGAAGACACTATAGTGACTAAACCTGATGCAGTACCTAAAGAATGGCCGGTTGCTAATGAGGTTGCGCTCACCTCGGATGAGATTGAAAACCTTGAGAAATCTGGTTTCAATCTTGAAAGGAGAGTTGGAGACATGAGTGATAAAACCAAAAATGTTCCTACAAAGATGCATAGGAGGCCAGCGAGAAAAGCTAAGGCAGTTAAATTTATTGGTACCATCTCCAAGCAGAAGCAAGGTAAAATAAACTTGGCTCAAACACTTGAGTGTGAGATTCTCTCCATGAAATACATCACTGCGCTCGCAAAGGAATATATAGTCAAAACAGAAGGTGGAGGGTACACAATTGCCATTCAAGACTTTCCTTCTTACACATGTCCAGACTTTACGAAGTGCGAGGAACATGGGAAGGCATATGCTCCTTGCAAGCATATGTACTACATCTTCATCAATATTTTGCACCAGGATCCTAAAGTGGATATTCATATACACCAAGCAAGCCTTACTATTGCCGAGTTGCAGAAAACTTTTGGAGCTAATTAGATTTTCCAGCACTATCGATGTTTATTCTCTATCAATAATATAAACTAATTATACCTTATATAATTAATAAAAATATTTTATTATTTCACTTTTCATTTCATATACTTGCGAGGTTCTTTTCGCAATATTGCCCATAGTATTTGTGAGTCTCCATTTTTGTCTTTACCATCTCAAAAAATATTTTATGATAGTCTTTCAGGTGTATGATGTTACAATGTATTGTGAGAGCATATGTACCATCACAGTTGTTTCTTTCAAATGGTTATATGTCCTTATATAGAATCTTAATTCCAATTTAATAATTTTAAAATTCTAATAAACCTAACATTTACTAGCCAGAAAGCACAGAGTACAAATTTAAAGAAGTGACAAGAATACTCTTTTTGCAAACATTTTATTTTATGTTCTAACAAACATCCCTATCATTGCATGTAGTAAATATTTAAATTATTAGAACAAGAGGTGTCCTTTAAAACATTTTTATCTATATAATATATAGAGAGTTATGAAATTATTAGGTTCACCATAACTTTAAAATTTTAAAGTTTATAATGTTTGTACTAAATTACAATTGAAAATTGAGCTCAACTCGTGAGCTCAACTATGGTCCGCACTCCTCAGAACAAAGTTGGCCAATGAAGTTGCCAAGGGCATTCACTGATGGAGGTACTGGTCAACTGGAGTTTCTTGCATCTCAACTGCATGACCGACTTGACACAACTACTCCAACAAGTTTGAACACTCCCCAACGACATTCAGGAACTCATCCGACAGAAGACTCAAAACCTCCTTCCCCAAAGTCACTTTGTTCAATTGACTAATGGCATACTTCTCCATAGGGAAGAATTTCTACAACCCTTAGGACAATTAGAGTTGTTTTATTTTCTATTGCTATATGAAATTAAAGCTGTTTCAGCATTTTGGATCAACATAGAATTCATCTGTGGACACAAGTATGACACTGACAACAAGTTGAAGAACGCATATATCCCAAACCACGAAGAACATCCAGCAAGTCAGAAGAAGACCAACAATAACTTATTTGACATTTAGATAGAAATTTTAAGAATTTAGAAACACAGAGAAAGAAAGACCAAGAGAAGTTGAATCAAGTTATCAAACCCTCTAAGAGAGAGAATTACATATGACACGAATTGTTACCGCAAGCTAACTTCAATGAACCAGTCTTGGACATCCGCAAAGAATACAATGACTACACAACACCACTGGACACACCACTGGCAGCACCCTTGACGCCACCCACTGAAGTGCCCGAGCCTGAACCAACACCCTTGACAGCACCCACTGAAGTGCCCGAGCCTGACCAAACATTCGAGCCGTCCTGAACTCCACCATGACTTGCATGACAAAACCAGAGAGCACATCTTGAACAACAACGCTTGCCAGCCTGATCGTTCTCTCAAGTTCCTGGCCGTCTTGAACTTCAGCTCTCAAGGGGTCCTTTCCTTTTACAACACAACTGGAAAGAGCTGGGCATCAGGACAGACTATGATGATGCAAATGTGTTGAGGAGACTTACAGTAGACGATGATGGCAATCTCAGGATCTACAGCTTTGGCCCAAAGAACAAGAGTGACTCCTGGAGCATTGTCTAGCAAGCGATCATGCACAAGTCCGACATCTTTGGAACATGTGGACCTTTTGCTCTCTGCACCTACAGGCCCACAGAAACTTGCAGCTGTCCTCCTGGATTTCACTAAGTTGATCCAAACAACAAATTGAAAAGATCTACATGACCTTGGAGCTGGAGAGCATTGCCAACATGGATTGGGAGCAATTTAAGATGGTGCTCAAGATCTTGATGTGGTGCATCAGCCAGGATCCAGGATCTAAGCTAGTGATGAGCTGTGTGGTGCAAATCCTGGAGGGCAAGTGCCATTTCCAGACGTGACAAAATATGCTTTAACCCTTAATTTGTTTATTCAATATTAAGTTTTTGAATTAAAAGATAATATAAAAATAATGTTGTGAAGTCCAAAGTGTACAGCTATGATCTATATACTAATATTAGCATGGTGAGATTTTGGTAGCTATCAAATTGGTTTCAATCCGGACCACTCACTCCTGGATATAAGCTAAGGTTTTCAAGTTAATTGATATGCATATTTTTGAAATTTATTTCTATATTCCATGCACTTATATTAATAAAGGTGAGGGGTATTTTTGATTGTCCCTAAGGAGTGTTTGGATTTGGGCTTTTGGTTTAGATTTAGCTTTTATATTATCTAAATCTCACTTATAGTTTTTTTTAGTTTCTTCTCTTTCTTTTTTTTCCATCTTTATGACAAAGTAACAGCTTCCTCCTCCTTTGACTCTATAGAGTAGCAATTATGTAGTTACTTAAAGTATATGGTTGCAATTAAACAATTAGACTTAGTTGATTTATAGCATGCCGTACAATTCCTCTTACTCTTTCTGGGGATAATATGTATCATTGGTTCGATCACTTTACAGTGATTGCTACCTATTATTTTTGGGATGATGCTCGGCATCTATATGAGTTTTTCACGTGTCTTCAAAGGATGATGCTACAATGGTATAATAGTTTGAGCATAGCTACTCATATGGATTTGAGCATCTTCTCAAACGTCTTTAAGTGCACATTTGGACATGCTAATGATTATGATAATGCCTTTTAACAATGGCATCGTCTTCATTAAGGGTTGTCTAAGTCAATGATGCAATTTGGTATTTAGTTTTAGAGCTTTTTGCTTCGTATAAAGCCAAATATATCAAAGTGGATCAAGTTAGAAATGTTGTGGCTTGCACTTTGTCAAAATCTTGTGGGACTTGTCTATGCACTTACTTTAGCTATTCTTGGTGATGCTCTTCAATTAGCACAACTTTATAAGATATCACCTCTTCCACTTGTCACTATAGGATTTTATTTTGATAGAGGTTGATGATGTTGTTGCCTGATCCTGTCAATATTTTAGGATTGGTGTCCTCTATTTTCTAGGTGGAGGCCTTGGTGTCAATAATGTTCTATTTGTGTTACTGTAGTGGAAGGTTTTGACACAAAGATTCATCTAGTGCTTACTTTTTAAGCTTATTTTTATAACAAGAAGTCACTTATTCTTCTCTCCATATTAGTTGATATATAATTGAGTTTATGTTCTATTGCTTAGTGTATTGCCATACATTGTTATTTACAATTATATCATATGGCAAAGCTAGTCTTCATTCTTTATAACAATAGCTATACATTTGCATGTGTGCAAAATGATGCAAACCTAATTGTGCATATATGTGATTTTGAGTTTGAACTTCAATTATTGTGGGTGGTGTTGAGTCAAGCTTTTAACCTCATCTATAATATAAATTAGTTGCAACACAATCATACTAAGTGTAACTTTGAGGCTTCTTCCCCTTGTTTCATACTTCTTCATATTTCTTCCATTCTATTCTACTTTGTCTCTTTAATTCTACTTTTGCTTCCATCATTTTTATTTCTCCATTACTTTCTATTGTGTTTTCATCTTGTTCCTTTGTTCCCTCTCCATATCCCTCTAACAGTTTTTATCTTGCAGCAATTGACTGACTCAAAAAGGAGTATGCTAATCTCTTTAACTTTGTCTAGGGCTAAGATTGAAAAACATCATCCTATTTCAATTGGGGATGAAGGTTTTTGTTTGGTGTTAGCCACCAAAGGAGATCAAAATTTTACATAAATGTTAGAAAAAAGTGTTATCCAAAAGTCTCAAAGTCTTTAGACGTGTGAACTTTATCTTATGACGAAGCTTAATAGGAGTATTCACTTTTGCATTGACTATTATTTGTTAAACAAAATGACTATTTCATATATATACCCTCTTCTTCATATTGCTAATCTCCAAAATCATTTACAAAAAAGTTATTGGTTCACCAAGTTAGATTTTGCTTTTGGGTACTGATAAATGCTAATGGCTAAGGAAGATGTTCCCAAGATTGTTTTTCATATGCTATTTGGTTTGTATGTGTTCTTTGTGATGCCATTCAATTTGAATAATGCTTCAATGACTTTTTAGTGGATGATGGATAAAGTTTTCTACAATATATTGGAGATGACTATTGACTTCATTCATGGTATCTTGATCCATTAAGAGGGGATGTGGGAAGAGCACATTTATGATGGTCATAAAGTGTTAGATTAATTGCAGAAAGTTAATTTAAAGCTAAAGCAATTGAAGTGCGTGTTTGGGTCCAAGAACATGACTTATCTTAGGTATTATATTTCTCATGAAGGTTTGCAAATTAATTCTAATAAACTTCTAGCTCTTCTAAAATTATATATTCTGAAATATGTAAATACCACCAACTCAAATGGACAAAAAATTAATTAACTCCAACTATCTTCAAGAGGAGTATTACGAGCTTGGTACCAAACACAACTATACATATACTACGTAACATCATGTTGCATCTTCAACTAATAGAAAGACATGTGCAACTTCTCAATCACACGCCAATGTCTTATATGCCTAGCTAGAATAAGAGAATTATGATAAGTATAGAGAAAGTGTGAAATAAATATCTAAGGCACCACCAACTATAAATGATCATTAGAATCAGTCCCCACAAAATAAAGAAGATCATCCTTAAAACTATATTAAGAATGTAAATGCCAAAATAGCAAGTCATCAACAAGTAATATAAACTCATAAAACTTTCAAATCCATAGTTTAATCTTTTGAGCTTTACAAACTTTATCAAGGGAAAGTAAATATTGTTCTGCACCTTAAAAAAAACACTAAACATTATATACAGCAATTGTTAGACATAAAATCCTTGTTTAAGAAATCCATTGATACTAGAATAATAGGCTTATCAAAACCAAAAGAAGAGAGTGATGAAGGGAGAATAACTTAAGAAAAGGCATCAGTATTAGTTATAGAACTCTCTGAATAATGAACAACCTTGAAATCATATATCTAAAACTTTAGAGCCCACTGAATAATACTATCAACCAAGTTCTTCCACTATAATAATGAAGTAATCACAATATGATCACCTTTTAATAATATTTGAGAACCATAAAACTATGCATGAAGCTTCTCAAAACCCATAAAGGTTACTAAACACTCATATGGAATAATTCACTTTTGTTGGTTATAATATACAGCTAATGTATATTATGGGATGGCACTAACTAGACACACTTAGGCTTTTTTGCATCAACACAATTTCAAAATTGATATTAAAAGTATTTATGCAAAAAATAAAAGGTTGAGTGTATTCAGGATACACCAATACTAAAAGAGTTATCAACAACCCTTTAAGATCTATAAATGTCTATTCACAATCTATATACTATATGAAAAATGATGTTAATGACTTCAGCAATGTTCACAATAGTGTAGCATGATTAGAAAAATGATCAATGAAATAACTAAAATATTACATTTTGTTTAATAAACCTTGCATATTATTTGATCTGATGGGACATTTTCCATAGTCAACTACTTGCAATAAGTATATTATTATTGACTCCAACTACTTGACTTGTTGGATGGAAGTTGATTCTTTTGCTACTATTGTTGAGTACTTCTTCCTCAATCAAGTGGTATTCTAATATTTCTATTTAGAGCTCAAATAATAATCTTATATTTATAATTGAGGCATTTTATGTTTTAATGTCTCGATTAGAGATACATCACACTTTTATGAGTGTTTATCATCCATAGACATATGGTTTTATGGAATGGTTCACCACAAATAACCATCCTAATCTGAATAATGAAAGTTTATATACTTCATAATCATCCCTTTAAAGGTCTGAATCTTGCATATATTATAGGGGTATAGAGTTCCACTAGTGCTTCAATGGTTATGATCTAATACTGCCAATTGAGTTGAGTTTACCTTCACAATTATCACAAGGTATCAATACTAGGTTTTGAGATTAATATTTAATAAGCATTATTTCACTTGCTTGAGTGAAATTTACTAAACACTTGAGCTGTGTATAAATGGGTGCTAGAACTCTTATCATTGTCCATATATAAAGAACATAATGGATGACTGGATAGCTTTGGGATTTGAGAAGGTTAGGAACACAATAGGGCCATTCTTGGATTTGTTCCAACAGCCTCTTAAGTATCACAAGGAAAACAAGTTCAAGAGGGAATTTGCAAGGTCTCGCACAATCGACAGTAAGTTGGTTTTCTTCCTCAAATTATTTTTTCAGTGTTATGTTCCACATGAGATGTTGCCAAGGTGGATGAGGTGCAACCTCGAAAAGAACCAAGTATACCACTGGTGAACAAAGCAGAAACTCAATAGTTAGAAAAAAGTGAATTTTGAAAGCTATTTGATTTTGACTTGGTCAATGTCAACTACAAGATATCCTCCATGATTTTTCATATCCTTCTGATTTTTGCTATGAATTCATGGCATTAAAAAAATTGAAAAAAAGTGATCATACCTCACAAGAACTTGTTGTGTTTCTAACATAATAGTAGTATCCTTAGAAAGAGTATCCTTAGCAAAGTTAACCTGAAAGTAGATGACTTTCGCAGCGATTGACTTGGGCTGTGATCAATTCAATCTAGGAACGTAACTCCAACGAAATAATCACATAGCTTAAAACGACAGAACTGCAAAAAAGAAGAAAAACTTAGTGAGAGCAAGCTTTGGAGAATGCATGTCAGAAACAACATTCATGAAGCTACTTACTCTCATGCTGCTGCTCTCTTCGACTTACTACAGCAGAGTCCTGGCCGACTTCTTGCGCGGAAGCACTGTCACAACAGGAAGCCCTTGGAGATCACCTGAAGGAACCTTTGGATTTGGATTCGTAATGCCTGAGTCTTCAAGGACCCGGAACTTCAATCTCGCGATCTGGTATGATATAGATCCGAAGAAGACTGTCGTCTGGATGGCAATGGCAAACGGGCAGCTTGTCCAGGTGAGTGAAAATGCCAAGCTTGAGTTGAAAGCCGAGGGGGGACTTTCCGTCACTGATGGCAGCAGCTCCGCCCCCTTGTGGCAAACCAATCCCGGACAGTGTTGTGCTGAAAGTGCTTCGCTGCTCGAGAACGGGAACTTAGTTGTCCTTGGAAAAGACAAGAAAGTTGCATGGCAGAGCTTCGACTCTCCAACGAACAACCTTTTGCCCGAGCAGCAGCTCCGCACACAAGGAAATCCGTCCTTGGGATACACGAGGTTGATTTCCCAGTCTGGAGCATACCAGCTTGTTCTCAACAGTGGTCAGGTGCTGCTCAAGAACTTAAAGCTGGAGATCCCGCAAAAATACTGGTCTATTGCAAATCCGACACTGAACTCCACCATGACTTGCCTGGATGACGAAACCGGAGAGCACGTCTTGAACAACAACGCTTGCCAGCCTGATCGTTCTCTCAAGTTCCCGGCCGTCTTGAACTTGAGCGTCCTTTCCTTTTACGACGCAACTGGAAAGAGCTGGGCATCAGGATCAATGAGTTCACAAGACTACGCGCTTGACTATGACGATGCGAATGTGTTGAGGAAACTTATGCTGGACAAACGATGGCAATCTCAGGATC